>NC_063188.1:94983009-95290509 GCF_023159225.1 Perognathus longimembris pacificus
ACTCTTATTCCTTTTGAAGAGATGGTTTTGTGGATTCCAGCATATTTTGTTTACCTCAGAAATGTCAGCACAATATTCTATGACCTCCTCTGGCTGATCATAATTGGCATATGTAATGAAACCTATATCTCATTTATGGAATAACATAAACTGGGACTAAATGCTTACTAAATTATCAACCATGAAATGCAATTTGGAGTGGGAAAGAAAATGGAAAGAAATAAAGATAAGAATCAGATTCAGAAATAGAATAATCACTTTTTAGTCTTGACACCAACATAAACATATTAGGTATATTACCTCGATTTCTTATCTCATCAGAAATAAAGTTTATTCCTAGTTTAAAAAACACGTACAATTCAATGGCAATCACAATACAAACAGAAGAAAAATGAGATGGCATTTTTTTCTGTGTATATACTGTGTATATACTGTGCCAATACTAGGATTTGAATCCAGGGCCTGGTTGCTTAATGTGAAGCCAACTCTAGTGCTCAAGCACTTGAACCGCAGCTCTAGTTCTGGCTTTTTATTTGTCAATTGGACATAAGAGACTCATGAACCTTCTCTGCCTGGGCTGGCTTCAAAGTGGGGTCCTCAAGATGACAGCCCTAAGTAGCTAGATTTACAGGTATTAGCCACCAGTGTCTGACTTGAGGTGGCAAAATTAGGAATAGAGATTTGTGTTTGGAGGAACATTTGTTTCAGTTTATAAATTTTTAACAATACAAAAGGGTTTAGCATGTGTTTCAGCTATAAACAAGTTGTTTACCTTGCTCCTTGAGCCCAATACACAGACAGGAAAGGATCCATACACTCAGAAATGTACTTCAGCTCATGGAGGAAGCAAAGACATGCATAGCCTTTTTTCAATTAATATATTTCAACCACAGTGTCATCTTCTCTATGCCAGAATAAGGCTATTTCATGAGATATACCTTCAGAAAATGGGAGGAAAAATGGTTAGAATAGGATTCTCTTAACTAGACTGTTCTAGAGGGACTGTTCATAAAATTCCATTATTCATCTTCTAGAAAGGCTATTTTCTTGACTATCCTTGGGCACTGTGATAAACAGCAAATAGCTCTGTGTCTGATCCAGTGTATTCCTGTTTTATACCCTTGTCTTTATTATGATAAGAAGAGTTATGTTCTCTTCCTTACAGCCCAAGTTCTGGTGCGTATAACCACATGGAGAATTCCCTTGGACACAGGCTTCAATAGTTATAGAAGTTTTCAAGACCTGAAAAGAAATCATGTTTCTTTTCCAATACTCATTTATCCTTATCTATTACAGTAAATGGTGACATTCATTATTTTTGTTTAATTTACTTAAGATATATATATATATACACATATATAGAGAAATAGATAGATAGATTTGTTATCATGTTTGAAACAGATAAGTAATTTTCTCTAGACTTTTAGGACTTTCTAAATTAGATTTGGGGTATATGGTTAAAGAGACAATGAATGGTACAAATCAATGGATTAACATTAAGCTATTATTAATATCATGAGTCAATACTTTAAAATCTTTTTCAATACTAAAGTCATGCATAAACCTTTGAAATTAAGTTTAGAAACTATCAGATATTTTTTCACTAAATCACAGTACAAAGTATAATTGAAAAGTATTATTAAGGCTGCCATGTTCACATATAGTTGCTACTTCCTACCAATCACCTCCTCATCTCTCTCTGAATGTACTAGGAAGGCCAGATTTATATGCACACTTGCTAATTTTGGTGCATGATGTATTAGATTTGGGCAGTGAACAATGTGGGAAAACATGGCACTAAGAGATGAGAATCAGTATCCAAGGGAATTATTGCACAAAATAAGTTTGGAAGAACCCCAAGGCCATGAAAGACAATTGATGTCCATCTGTGTCAGGTCCATGTTTAGATTCACAGCCTCTGTTCCATTTGTAGTGCCGCCAATTTCTCAAGTACCAAGAGAGGAACAGTGGAGGTGTTAATTAAGGTGCTGATATCTGCTCTTTAGAAGTAAATTATAAGCATGCTAAGTTTTATATAGTAAAGACAAATTATGGCTTGAAGAGTATAGCACAATTTACTGAATAAATTTATTTAATATAGAAGCAATATGTATCATGCCAATGTTCATTACCAAGAAAGGATGTGGGAAAAAACAGTTTTGTGGTCTTCAGTAACATGATAATATAAAGAACAGAAATGTATTTTGTACCATTTAGTCTTTTGCTCAGACATAACAGAAGAATTCATAAATGTCAAGAGGCCTCTAAATATGGCAAAGCTCCTAGGCATATTTTACATTCCATGCACATTAAAAACATTAACTGATTTCTGAATTATAAGAGAAATGAACTGATATAAGGCCATATGGTCATGGGGTTATCTAATCTGGAGCAATGTATGAGCTATTATCTGCAATAGAATTTCATTCCAACTTGTAAATCTACATATTCCATGTGTTAACTTGTTAGTTGCACCCAGAATGGCTGATGTGGATGTTTTTGGATTATTCCAAACAGGAGAATATTTATATAAGACCTCTCAGCATGAAAGCATGAGTTAGAAATGAAAATTAGTTACCTGAAAGAAAGCATGTTAAATAAGATTATGTGACAGAAGAATATGCATAAATTTGTGTTTTAATGATCAAAAACTGAAAGGTAAAGAGAGACAGAGAGAGAAAAAAATATGGAGAGAGACATAACAGGTAATTTGATGTGGTATGCTATTTACTGGCCTAAACAACAATCTGTAGCTGATGACACCAAGAGACTAAAGAGAAATAGCAATTGAAATCATTTATAAAAGTCGTATTCAAATCTCAGGTATCAAATAAAGTGATTGCTATATGCATGCCCTGATATGATTTCTCATTATAGTCCATTGGAAGAAAAGAGCTCACTTAAAGCAACCTACAAATTAGATTAAGTTCCCAAATATTTGCCATTCTCCCCTCATTGGTAGAGAATAAGAAATAGAAAATTAACTTGATTTCTCCTAAATGTACATTACATCATGTAGGTAGCAGATAATATCATTAGAAGCAACGTTTCAAAACATTTGATGATGCACTTTAATTGCCTCATTGCACTAAGCTGCATAATTTCAAAAGCATTTGGTATATATTTTCCAAATTAGAATATGCTTTCCTTACAATCTGGACATCATTAAAGCAATTTCCCAGGGTTAGCTAAGCAAAGAAATTTGGGTGTTTGAATCTCAATAGCTTTGCTGTTTTCATAAAATAAGAGTAAATGTATTTATTGGGGGTAGATTAGGGAATAAAGAGTTTATTGTGATGAAGATAAAAGTTGTTTCATGTCCAGCTATTTTTTATCCAGCCCTGACCTACACTGACCTAAAGTGTTACAAAAGAAATGTAAGCACCATGCCCTTCAATCATTCACAACAACAGCCTAAAGACCTTCCTGACTATGGCACTCCTCCTGGTTAAAATTCTCATTGTTTTTACGTTTTGCCTACAGAATAAAATCAAATTCTTTTAAAAAGTGTAAAAATTCTTAGCATTCTGAGATCAACCTTCATCTTTCTTCCTTGTATCTCATCCTATTGTATGTCTCCTTATCATTTATTAAACATTCCAAATACCTAAATTTTTCAGCATCTTTAAACAACAAGGCATTTTAATTATCTCTGTTTTTTCTATATGTTGTTCTCTCTGTGCCTTTAATAGCACCTATGAGGATGTTTCCTTGTCATGTGCTAAGATGCTTGTCTATATTTTTAGCTAAAGAAATCATTTCCTACTTTTCATGTATATGAAACATCCAGTAGGGTAGCTGGAACAATAAAGGGAGATAGGAGAAAAGCCACACAGTGAATACAAGATATAAGAAAGCCTAGCACAGAGACTAGAAGCTTTCATAATGGATATACACACAAAGAAGTGAATTCTTAAAATGTTACTTAACTAACAGAAGTAAAGAACATAAAGATATTGTCTCTGGTAAATTTATATAGACTAGGCTACTACTTAATACAAAGTACTGAATATTCGTGTGGAATTAGTATTCTTAGAAATGTGTGATGCTCTAAAACTCTAGTAAATTGAAATTAGTGAATGTCACAATTGTGGGAAAATTCTTACCAATTACCCAATCTATATGTCACTCAAATAAGTTGTTCTGTAGACTTCCCAGTTTCATTGATTATGTCACAATACCAAAGAGTATTATGCAATTGATGGTTTTATGAATATTTGGTTTTGTTACTTAAGACTGCTTATTAAAATGTCTGGAAATACATAGCATATTGATAAGTGACCAATTTTCTTTCATTTCTTTATTATCAAAGTGATGTACAGAGGGGTTACAGTTTCATAGTGAGGCAGTGAGTACATTTCTTATCCAACTTGTTACTTCCTCCCTCATATTCTCCAACTCCCCCAGCCCAATTTCCCTCTCCTCCCTGTAAGTTGTACAGTTGGTTTACAACATGTAGTTTTGTAAGTATTGCTGCTGCATTGGTTTGTCTTTTTATCCTTTGTCTCTCAATTTTGGTATTCCTTTTCCCTTCCTTAGCTCCAATACATGTATATACAACATCCAGGGTACTAAAATCAGTTACAGTGATATCAGGGGTAGAACTCCAGGAAAGAAATACAAAAGAAAAAGTACATAATCTCACATGGTATGTTGAAAATAACGACAACAATGAAATACAACTTGTGTCCATAACTTGGAGTTCATTTCATTTAGCATCATTTTATACGTTCATTTGGACATAGCTACTGAGCTACTGTGATCTTCTGCTAGGACTATCCTAGACATGTACTAATTGTTACCAATGAGGGAAATAATAGAGTCTACGTTTCTTTGGGTCTGACTCATTTCACTTAGTAAGATTTTCTTCCAAGACCTTCCATTTTCTTAGGAATGGGGCAATGCTTTCTGATAGAGGCATAGAATTTCATTGTGTATATGTACCACATTTTCTTGATCTACTCATCTACTGAGGGGCATCTACCGGGTTTTATTGTCCAGGTGATGTACAGGAGGGGTTACAGTTACATACATAAGGTAGTGAGTACATTTCTTGCAATTTTCTAGCTAGTGGATTTCCCTTTTTCTGAGGAATGTATGCTTCAAGACCCACAGCGGAGTGGGCTGGGGACATGGCCTAGTGGCAAGAGTGCTTGCTCTTATACATGAAGCCCTGGATTCCATTCCCTAGCACCACATATATAGAAAATGGCCAGAAGTGGCACTGTGGCTCAAGTGGCAGAGTGCTAGCCTTGGGCAAAAAAATAAAAAAAAGAAGCCAGGAACAGTGCTCAGGCCCGAGTTCAAGGCTCAGGACTGGCCAAAAAAAAAAAAAAATCCCACAGTGGATATCCCAAAATATGGATAGTAGCATGCTCTATCCTATACATAACTATCTTACACATATATGCTTGCCATAGAGCTATACATATATGTTTAGGGTAAATTAGAAATAGTAAGTTATTGTAATCCCTGCTACTCAGGGGACTAGTATCTGAGGAGTGAGGTTTGAAGCCAGTCTAGGCAGAAAAGCCCATGCAATTCTTATCACCCATTAACTACCAGAAAACCTGAAGTGATGCTGTGGCTCCAAGTTGTAGAGCACTAGCCTTGAGAACAAAAGCTCAGGGATAGCGCGTAGGCCCAGAGTTCAAACTCTGACTGACAATGAATAATAATAATAATATGCCTTAATAAAAATAATGACAATGTATCTCTGTGTCTCTCAAAATACCTTGTAGTGCAATCACCGGTCTTCTTATCATGATATGAGGTGAAATATTGCCTATGTGATGAGATAATTATGAAGGGTATGATGAAGGCAGTTATTTAGTATTAGGTTACTATATATGAGGCACCACAGAAAAACTGTGATAGCATAAAAATCAGTTTGATAACTGGGAGGGCTACTAAGTGTCCAAGAGTTGGGCAGTAAACATTGTATGGCTATTCTCAACATAGATATGATTAGATAAAGGTACATTCTAGACAAAGGAATGAGTAGATCATAGGTGGGATGCAGTAGGATGGCACAATTGTGCTAATGAAGATGGTGGACAACTTAAAAATCATGAGTTGTTTTTTTCTGAATTTTTCCAGTTATTATCTATGGACTACAGTTGAGGTAACCAATTGAGAACACAGAAAGTAAGTTAATCAACAAAATGAAATAGTCATCATCAGAAAAAATCCTACTAATTGATCCTATTCTACTTCTAAATTCTGTTTGTTTTCACAGTACTAGGGTTTGAAGTAGGGTTTTACACTTGTGATATATGTGCTATCATTTTATTCATACTTCAGTCCACTACTTCCAACTAACAGTCAATGGGAAGCTGAAAGTTGAATTGTCTGGTCCAAAGGCTCCAAATCAGTGGTGAAAGAAGGGCTCAACTCTTGTAAGTCTGATTCCAAATTTGTTCTATTTTCCAAAGATAAAAGATCTTTAGACTGACTTTTTAAAAAATAAACAGATATAACTTTTAACCTGAAATTTACATTATCAACAATGATACTGAATTCATTTTAAAGTTTAGTTAAGCACTTAACTGATCGAAAAGAGTCTGTATTGTGAAACATTTTATGAAAGAAGAAGGAATTTAAAAAATAAGTAATATTTCCCCTCTTTAGAAAAGGTAGAATTTTCTGCCATCATATTAATATTTTGTTTGGAGAGTTTATTTATTTGCCCGAGGTTACATGAAATTTTGTTTCATTTTTATTCCTCATTGCATGAAGCACACTGAGTATTTAACATTCAATTTAATGTTCATGTAGCTGGAATTTTATAAGGCCTTTAAAATACAACATGGAGGACTTCGACTTCTGGAGTGGAAGTACAATTAGCTTTGTAATCCTGCTTCCAAGAAAACAATAATAATTTGTAGATGATTTGAAACAACCCAACAAATAGATAAGCAATTATTTAAATTCTCTACAAGTTACCCCAAGAACATACACCTAATATACAAGCATTTTTTGCCACAATCTTGCAAATATCTGTAAAAATCTGTTTCACGTGGACATGTGCTACCTGCCTTCCCTTCTCTGCACTTCAGTAAGATAATAAAGCCTCCAGCCTGAAGATGTGTGACCATTCAAGTGGGGCTCACTCTTTCCTCTCCTGTCAGACAGGGACTATTTTTTTTCACACAAAGCTGTAAGCCACCAGCATTTCTCCTGTTCTCAGATTCCATGAAATAGCGGCTAAATGCTTAATGAATTTAGCAGTAAATGGTGGGAGCTCCCTCTGCCACTGAGCCCCTAATCATAGAGCAAAGGTTCTAGTTCTAGTGAGGCATACTGATGTGTTATTAGATACAGGACACAGATTGCCCTCCTCTTATTTTATACCTGGGGATACAATGAAAGATAATCTGCAAAGACCACAGGCTAAAAAGTCTGCTCCCCACAGTGCTCATAAAACAAGTGTGCTACTTCAAGACAAGCACAGGCCATTGTCACTTCACTTTCCATAAAAGATTCAGATTTTGAACAGGAAAAGGAGAAATGCATAAAAGAGGTTCTTTGAAAGCATTTCATTAAATAAAGAAGCAATGCATAAAAAAGATTCTGTTAATACTGGGTGGGGAAGGTCAAAACCGATGAGTGCTCTCACAAACAATGAAGATTTTGGTGATCAGCAAAGCAGACAATTAAATCATAAGAGAGATATACAGTAGAGAACGAGGAAAATAAATGATCTAGAAAAGTTCTGCAATAAGAAAAAATCACTTAAAATTGTATAGAATCTGCCTTGGAAGGGGGCTTTAGTTCACTTGGATTACAGTATGGCGGAATTTACATATCCCCAGGTGTTACAAAAACAATAGAACAGTTGCAAGACAATAAATGGAGACAAAGATCTTGGTCTGATACTGGCAAAGTGGGATAGTTTGACACAGAAATCCCAGTTAAAACAGAAAACTTGAACTAAAAACAAACTAACAAAAAACAGTAGCTGAGAAAGATGGAAAACAGAAAAAAGAAGCTAGAGACAGACAAAATCTCAAATTAAGTCACTTTAGACCATGATACTCACAGAAGAATAAGGAACACTGGTTAAGTTAATTCTTTCATAAAAACTCCGTAAAGGCAAATTTCATTCACTTTCTAAATTGATTTTCAAGGTATTTGCTTAAGACAATATGCATATAACTTTATTGAGTCTGCAGTTTAGGTATTATTTAATATATTTGATAATAAAATGCCAAATGAGGGATTGGTAGCAAAGTTATATTAGAACAAGGAAATGCCACCACAAGGATCTCATATCCTCAGAGACAAATGTTAACAAGAATAAGAAAAGGTAAGTGAAAAAGTTAATACAGCAAATTCTACAAACACGTCTTTGTTCTCTTTTCTTTACACTAGCTTCCTTAAAATACATTATGGATTTATTATCTAGCACAGATTCCAGCTTTTCAGTCCTTTATCTATGCTTTATAAGGGAGCCCTGGGTAGCAGACGGCAAGAAAAGAGATCGGCAAAGAAGCATAAAACAAACAAATAAAAAAAAAACAACAGAGACTTTGTATGGTTCTTGTAGCAGGATAGTATTTTTAAACCTATTTGATCAGTAATTATGTCTTGATTGTTAAAACTATCTTCTCCCCAGCATATCTATGGGGTGAGTTATACTAGGAAAACCATGTTCATCCTTTTTTTCCCCACCGCTAAATCTTCCTCTCTTTGACAGAATCATTACTGTCTGATATTCATTGGTCTGTTTCATGGATGAGCAAATTTGTCTTCCTTTTCTGTGCTCTATACTTAGATGGGAGACATCACTCCCTCCTGCAGAGATGTTTGGCATATGCCTTCCCCACACATTCATCTATGTGTGGATATCAAAGCAGAGTGGAGGAGTTTGTGGGAAGTCACATTATAGCAGTAGACCTCATGTTTCAGGAAAATATAGCTATAGATTAACTTTCACATTGACATAGTAAAAAATGAGCAATGTCTGAAATATTCTCTCTAACTATCTGTTAAGATACATATTACAGAAAAAAAGATGACATTAAAAAAGTGCAGAAGACCAGATATAAAAGTTCAGGAAGAATTTCTTTTTATATATACTTATTTATTGTCAACATGATGTACACAGAGGTTACACTTTCATGTGTTGGGTCATGGGTACATTTCTTCTACTATTTTTTAGCTCCTCCCTCATTTCCCGTCTCCCCTCCCCCTTTCCCTTTCGTCCCATGAGTTGTTCAGTTGGTTTACACCAAATGGTTTTGCAAGTATTGCTTTTGGAGCCGTTTGTCTTTTTATCCTTTGTCTCTCGATTTTGATATTCCCTTTCACTTCCCTAGTTCTAATACCAGTATATACAGTATCCAGTGAACTCAGATGAGATACAGTGATAGAGCGGGTACAACCACAGGAAGAGGACACAAGAGGATCATCAACACTAGAAGCTACGGTTTCACATGGCATGTTGAAAGTAATTACAACAGTCGTTTCCATAACATGGAGTTCATTTCACTTAGCATGATCTTATGCATTCATATTGGCCATAAAAGAAATGCAAATCAAAACAACATTGAGATTCTCCCTCACCCCATTAAGAATGTCTTTTATCAAGAAAACTAACAATAACAAATGTTGGAGGGGATGTGGTCAAAAGGGAACCATACTTCATGGTTGGTGGGAATGTAAACTGGATCAGCCACTCTGGAAAGCCTCAGAAGGCTAAACATAGAGCTCCCCTATGATCCAGCAGCCCCACTTTTGGGCATCTACCCAAAAGACCACAAACAAGAACACACTAAAGCCACCAGAACAACAATGTTCATTGCAGCACAATTTGTCATAACTAAAATATGGAACCAACCCAGATGCCCCTTAGTAGACAAGTGGATCAGGAAAATGTGGTACATATACACAATGGAATTTTATACCTCTATCATAAAGAATGACATTCCCCATTCGTAAGGAAATGGAAGAACTTGAAAAAAATTATACTAAGTGAAGTGAGCCAGACCCAAAGAAACATGGACTCTATGGTCTCCCTCATACGAATAATTAGCACAGGTTTAGGCTAGTCACAGCAGAGGATCAGGAAGAATTTCTATGGTTTGAAGTATCTGAGCAGCAAAAATTGGAGAAATGCTATTGTGTACTATGTATATTTTGCCCTCTGGAAAGGCAGTATCAGGATATTTTCAAGAGTGCTTTACAATAGAACACTACACTAATCATAAATCAGATATTCATTCCTGTATTCATTACAGCTACCATGATTTTACTTATATTTATTTTTGTTTTCCTTCCTTTGATAATTCAAATATTACAAATCATAGACTAGAATATCGTTGTGGGATACAGTGTGGGCACATGGTATGATCAGACAGCAGGTGCTTTAGGAAAAGCAGACTTCTGTGTAGAGAGAAGTTCTGGAACAATGTGTACATGTGCTGTAAAATTTTGTGTATAACAACTATACTTAAAAAAGTGCAGAGATTAGTAAATGTTTATAATTATCGAAATTGGGTAGAAAGTATAGAAGAATCTTCATTTATTATTGTCTATTTGTCTATGTTGATGTTTCTACAGGCATTTAAATTTAACATATAGAAATACAAAGACTCTTGACTTTTTACTGTATTTAGAGTATATGGTTGTTATTTATGTGGACGAAAATCTTCACCTGTCAATGAAATAGTACTGAATAAAGGCTAACTTTACATTGGAAATGATTTTATATTATGTACAATAATTACTCATGCATAAAAAGAAAATAAAGAGGTCAGTACATAGCTGATGCTACCTAACACTGGGTTTAATTAGTAAAGCTAGAGCTTTACTAATTTAAGCATCCTTGAACACATTGCCTATAATATTTTCTAAGTCAAAGTGGATATATTCATCTTGATGTCTCAGAAATGAATGGGTCTTTGTAATTTTTTTCAAAGTACTCAGCATTTAAAAAAACTATCTGATGGCAGCCATTAAATTCTATAATTGAATGGACTTGAAATAAAAAAGAAAGAGTGGCCAAGGGAATCATAACAAGAGAAGAAGCAAAAATAAGGCAATTATTAAAATTTAAGTTTAATAAAATAAGAAAGCAGTAAAACTCAAAGTGTAATAGACAAAAACACACAATAGAGTTATAAAGAGTATTGAAAAATGCAAAAATAAAATCAGTACCAATAATTGTTGTATGGCATTCTATAGCTTTTATTATTTATTTGCAAGTACTGTTAAGTGTTATTTTAACATCCTTACCTATTTTTCTCAATTTTTATTGCCAAATTCATATCATACAATTTTCAGTTTCAGAACTGACCTCTTAAATCAGCCCTTTACCTAATCTCAGATTTTATATTTATGGAGTATCTTGTATTTCTCTTTCATTTATGATTATCATTATACATAAGGTTTTACTATTGTAGACTAGAACAAATTATCACTTCGCTTATACATTTTAAAGCTACTTGCAAACAAGACCATTTTCAGAAAACAAAATTCAAGCCTATGTATTATGTAATTTTAATAGTTTACTCGGGATTATATCATTCTCTAGGATATGCCTGTGTTTTACTTTGCATCTTTACTGGCTTAGTCAAGAATATTCAAGTTACCGATAAATCAACCAAGTAAATTGACTTATTTTTGCAATAATAATATTTAGTTGCCGAGCCAGGTGCTGATGGGTCATGCCTGTAATCCTAGCTACTCAGGAGACTGAGATTTTAGGATCAAGGTTGAAAGCCAACTTAGGCAGGAAAGCCTATGAGAATCTTACCTTTGTTAACCACCAAAAAGTTGGACTTAGAGCTGTGGCTCAAGTAATATAGTGCTAGTCTTGAGCAAAACAGCTCAAGGGAAGTGCTGAGGCCCAGAGTTGAAGGCCCAGAACCAACACAAAACATCTACTCACTTACCTACAAACACAAATAATTGTTACACATCATTACCACATTACTGTGTGGAAATGAATATGTTAGGACTGAGAATATGGTCTAGTGGCAAGAGTGCTTGCCTCATATACATGAAGCCCTGGGTTTGATTACTCAGCACCACATATAGAGAAAAGGCCAGAAGTGGTGCTGTGGCTCAAGTGGCAGAGTGCTGGCCTTCAGGAAAAAGAAGCCAGGGACAGTGCTCAGGCTCCGAGTTTAAGCCCCAGGACTGGCAAAAAAAAAAAAAAAAAGAATATGTTAATTTAATATGAATTTTCTTTAAAACATAAACAATTATTCTGGACAAGGAATGCTGTTTTCATATTTCATATCCCTTGCATTCAGAATTGTTAATAAATATTTGAGTTTCTAAAGGCTAAATTTTTAATTAAATTTTATTGACAAGGTATTGTGCAAAGGGGGTACAGTTACATAATAAGGCAGTGAGTACATCTCTTGTGATGTCATTTTCCTTTCCCTTCGCTATATCAGGTAGGCATATATACAATATCCAGTGTACCAAAATCATATACAGTAACCACGTAGGGTACGCCAAGGGAAATTCACTTAGATAATGGCTAACTTGAAAGGGGGAGGAGGAAGGTGAGGTATGAGGGACGAGGTAACAAACAGTACAAGTAATGTATCCAAGGCCTAACGTATGAAACTGTAACCTCTCTGTACATCAGTTTGATAATAAAAATTTGGAAAAAAAATAAAGTTGAATAGATCTAGGACATGTCTATTTGCAAATCTATAATGCTAAGGTTTGTTTTTTTTACAGATTAATATGATCAAATGTGTTTTTATTTTCTAGTATGCATCTGTCTTTGCCTTTGAAATAACAGCTAACAAAAAACTAAATGATCTTCTTTCTGAAGGCTTTATTTAAAATGTATAAATTAAGTTTAAAATATATAGTTATGTATTTCCTTCATTAACAGAAAAGAACAGGTAGCTATGTTTACTATTTTACTTGTAATTTTAAGGGAATCTATGTGCTCATAACTTTAATATGGTACATCATCACACCCTGCATCTGTTCAATTTAAAGCAAGCATGCTCATCAGAACAGGTGGTATGATTTCCAAATTGATTAATAAAAGCACTTTATAATCTGTTTCAATGTTTTATAGTTTGCAAGGCACTTTCATAATTATTGTTCAATGATTTAGTTAGCATTAAATAATCAAACACTTAAATATTGTATTTGTTATTATATTTTAATAAAATATTGTATTGAATGATTGATACAGTGATAACTTGGATTATTCTTTATCGGGTTGGCTTTAGAGTAGTGGCTTTGTTAAATGAAGGTAAACACTAAAAGACAACAAGAAACTCGAGAAATGTAAGGAATTTAAACAAGGACAATCTATTGGATGCTGGTAGGAAATGAATAGGAAGGGCAGGAAGTAAATTACACTCCTTAGGGCATCTGAAAAAGAAAACTGGGGACATGTATTATGTGCATATTCTGGGGCTTGAACTCAGGGTCTGGGAACTTCCCGAGCTTTTTTGTTCAATGTTAGTGCTCTACCACTTGAGCCACAGTTTTATTTCTGGCTGTTTTGGGTAGTTTAGTGGAGATCGAGAGATTTTTCTGCCTAGGCCACCTTTGAGCCATTATCCTCAGATCTCAGTCTTCTGAATACCTAGGATTACAGGCATGAACCACCCGGTTCCCAGCTATGTTGTTTCTTTAAATAAGTTTGGGAAATGAATTTTAATCTATATTAATAAAAATCTAACAGAATTCTCTACATTTGGATCTGATAAACAACTTTTATTGTCCTTTATTATGTGCTTAGTTATATATAACATGTGCTAATTGTTTACATAGTTTATTTCCAAATTGCAAAGTATCTAACATTTCTCGAAGTTCTAAAACTCATTAATTGGTTGTCATATATTTACAGTGTCATTTTGAGTGTGTGCTTTGACTAAATATAGCAATTTTACATTATATGGAATTTTGGCTTTGAAGGTGGGAGATGTTGATGAAAAATATTTTAAAAATCGTATTTTCATACTGCTTTTTCCTCAGTTGCTTAGTTAGCAGCCAGTAATAATGCAGATGCTAGAATCTCTCAATTTGGCTCATCCAAATAAACACTTTTTTTTTTTTTTTTTTTTTTTTGGCCAGTCCTGGGGCTTGGACTCAGGGCCTGAGCACTGTCCCTGGGCTTCTTCCGGCTCAAGGCTAGCACTCTGCCACTTGAGCCACAGCGCCACTTCTGGCCGTTTTCTGTATATGTGGTGCTGGGGAATCGAACCTAGGGCCTCGTGTATCTGAGGCAGGCACTCTTGCCACTAGGCTATATCCCCAGCCCCAAATAAACACTTTTAAAATTTTTGTTTGTGAGCGTTTAGATATGGCTCAATAGTAGACCAAGTGGTGGTCAAGTACTTCAAACACTGAAAAAACAGTGCTTGTTGCCGGGGTTTTTAGCCCCCTCCCTCTCACCTCTTCTCCTGACCAGCAGGAGAAATGGGAGAAACATGCCCCAACCCAGAGGAGCCAAGAATGGAAAGGGCCCACAGACTGCCTGCACCCAGCCCTCCCTCACCAGAGGACAATCAGAAGAGTCTGGGAGATGTCAGCTCATGATGATCTCGTTTATTGAGGAAGTACATACAACTAATATAAGGCACAGGAGCCAATCTGATCAAAGATCAGCAGGAAGGGAGGAGTGTATGTGCACCTATCTTGGGACTGTAAGGGGAGGTATGAGCTGTCCCTAAGGGCGGAAGAGCCGGGGACCAATCCTAGAGGCAGACTGATTTTTTTTGGTCCAGGCCCACAGAAGGCCTCCTGGCTCACCTTCAGGGGCATCTTAGCCACACATGGCCCCAGGACTGAGAAACAGGCGGGGCAAGCTGGTTGACTTCCTCTTTCTGATGTAACAGGTCGGGGCATGTCCCACAGCTTCTAAAGAAAACTTCTATTTTCATGTTAATAATGTAACAATTCAAAGACATTGCCCCATTTGCAAGGAAATGGAAAGACTTGGAAAAAATTATACTGAGTGAAGTGAGCCAGACCCAAAGAAACATGGACTCTATGGTCTCCCTTTTAGGGAATAATCAGCACAGATTTAGACAAGTCACAGCAGAGAATCACAAGAGCTGAATAGCTATACCCTTATGAACATATAAGATGATGCTAAGTGAAATGGAATCCAGGTTATGGAAATGATTGTTATATCACTGTTGTAACTACTTTCAACATGTTATGTGTAACTGTAATTTCTATTATTGATGATCTTCTTGTATCCCCTTCCTGTGGTTGTATCTACACTATCTCTGTATCTTATCTGAGTATATTGGAAACCGTGTATACTGATATTAGAACTAGGAAATAGAAAGGGAATACCAAAATCGAGAGACACAGGGTAAAAAAAGGCAAACAACTACAAAAGCAATACTTGCAAAACTCTTTGGTGTAAATGAACTGAACAGTTCATGCGGGTGAAAGGGAAAGGGGGAGGGGGGAGGGAATGAGGGACAAGGTAACAAACAGTACAAGAAATGTACCCAATGCCTAAGGTATGAAACTGTAACCGCTCTGTACATCAGTTTGATAATAAAAATTAAAAATAAATAAATAAATAAAAATAAAACAAAAACAATTTCAAACTAAAAATATTAATGTACAAAATGATTTTCAAGGGCTGGGGATATGGCCTAGTGGCAAGAGTGCTTGCCTCATATACATGAGGCCCTGGGTTCGATTCCCCAGCACCACATATACAGAAAATGGCCAGAAGTGGCGCTGTGGCTCAAGTGGCAGAGTGCTAGCTTTGAGCAAGAAGAAGCCAGGGACAGTGCTCAGGCCCTGAGTCCAAGCCCCAGGACTGGACAAAAAAAAAAAAAAAAAGATTTTCAAAAAATGATTTTACAAAATTTTAATTTGAAAAGTTCATGCCTATAATTTTAGCTACACTGGAAGCTAAGATGTGAGGATTGTGGTTCAAACCCAAGTCAAGCAGGAAAGTCTGTGAGGCAATTATCTCCAATTAACTACCACAACCCTCCAAAAAAACGTCAGAAGTAGAGCAGCAAGAACGAAAGCCAGCCTAGCGAGTGCAATTCCTAACTTTAAAAAAGAATAGCAAAGCCTGAAAAAAGTAGGCCATGTCTGTAAATCTAGCTACTCAGGAGGCTGAGATCTTAGAATGATTCAGCCCAAGCAGGGAATTCCATGAGACTCTCATCTCCAATTAACCACCTAAAAGCGAGAAGTCGAGCTGTGCCTCAAATGTTAGACTGCTAGCCTTGATCATAAATGTTCAGGGACAGACCCTAGGTCCTGAGTTCAAGCCCTGGCAGCACAAAAAAAAAAATTTAACTTGGTTTAAAACTTCAACCAAATCAAGTATTTTCAAAATAGATATAACTTAAATAGTTATAGAGGTAGTCTTGGCATAGTAAATATAACATAAAAATTGCAACTTTGAATCAGTCATGTGTGCATATTTTATGAATAATTGAATATAAGCAATTTATCTGCAAATATTTATAAAGAAAATGCATGTACTAGGTATAGATGATCAACTTTTTTAAATGGCTTCGCTTTAATAGCGTTGGTCTAGTTCCAACAAAGTTATAAATAAGAAGGGAAAATTATTTTGCCCAAACACATTGGCTATAAATTAGTATGCCTCATGTCACCCATATGATTGGATTTTATATCAAAATCAGTGATAAATGTTCTTAAGTGATTAACTGCACATACACTTTCTGACTTCAAAACTAAGTTGATTTTATTGACAGCTTAAAGTGTAACTACTTTTGAATTTATTCGGATACACTTCTAAATTATAGTCCTTCAATTTAAATCAATTTGACACATCTGTTCTAGGTAAAAGGCACTGTATTTGACACTGTGTATAACAATATAAATAAGACTTCCATATGTGCCACGAAGAAGGTACAGTCTATTAGAAGAAATGACCAAGTTATAATTGTCTGTGTCTGGCTTTGCATAAGAAAAACAATCAAGGGGTTGATGGAACACAGAGAAGGGTAGAGACAATACTTGACTTTGGAATTGGGTGCTTAAGCTGAGAAAACACTGGTTTTCTTCAGTGAAGAAATAAGGGGGAAGAGAGAATGAAAAAGGAGCAATCTTTATCATCAGTATGTGCTGAGTAACTGGTACAGGATCGACTAGTTGCAAGGAGGAAATTATTTTAAAAATAAATACAGATGTTTTCCTATGCGCAATGTTTTGACTTTAGATCATGTGAAAGTGGTATACTTGCAATTGAAACTGTTATGTGGACTATTGACTTTGGATGCTTTCCCATGCTAGTGATAGTGGGTCCCCTGAGCACTAACAGCAAGACACTGCTGCTAGTCAACCATTCAATCACAAGATAAAAGCACTCCAGTTCTACTGGACACTGTTTTGTCAAGGTAGGTTAGGTGTCAAGCATTTTAAACTTAGGGTATTTTTTATTTTACAATGGAGTTATTATGATGTGTTCCATAATTAGGTATGCAGAACCTGTGTTTTGAACTCTCCTCTTTTACTGTCTTTCCATTAATAGAAAAATATTCTTGGTCTAAACCAGAGTAAAAAGAAAAAAAAATGGAGTAGTAAGAGAAGCTGAGAACATGCAGACTAAATTTATATACAGCTCTAATGTAGAAGAAGTAGGGTAGAAAAGATACCGTCTAAGATTTGGAGAGAGAGAAGTTTAATGGAATAAGAGTTTAATAAGCTGGGCACTAGTGGGTCACACCTGCAATCCTAGCTACTCAAGAGACTGAGATTTGAGGTTCACCTACAAAGCCAGCCAAGACAAAAATGCCCATGAGATTTTCATCTGCAATTGACCACAAAAAAAATCTGGAAATAGAGCTGTGGCTCAAATGGTAGAATGTTAGCCTTGAGCAGAAAAGCTCAGGTCCTGAATTTAAGCTCTTGGCAAAAACAAAATAAAAAACAACAACAGAAAAAGAGTGTAATTGCAATATGGGACAATGATGGACAGAGATATTTAAGATTTCAGTGGTGTTTCCCCGTGAAATAGAATAAACGAATTTGAAAGTCTTTTCTTTTGACTATCAGTTTATTTCATTGAATTTGATGCTACATATTATCTGGAGATTATTTGTGTTACTCAAAATTGAAAAGTCTACAAAAAATGACAGAAAGGACTGAAAAGATCAAGCTAAGTCAGACAATAATGTAGAATGGTATTTCAAATAATTTATATTCTATTAACAAATTTTTGAGCATTAGAATTCAGGTATTTTTAAAAGAGAATTTAAGCTGTGACATGTAGTACACTATAGAAGAAGGTTGAAGCATGTGAGGAAGGTGTATATTACAATGAAATGTGGTCAAATTAGGATACATTTTGGATTTGTAAACTATTGGAAATAGCAGTAGGAAAGATTGTGGAGAGAGGAAAATGAAAACTATTTCAAACACTGTAGCTTTGTGCATTTCCTTCTTTATAATCAAATATTGCAAATTTATGTAAGAAAGGTATTAACCACAAATATATAAGTTGTTTATTCACTATCTCTTTCTCGAAGCCAGTCATTTATCATAAAGATGATTTTAAAAAATATGACCTAAGTTCTCTCTTCTCATACACATCAACAATTACTTATTTCCAGCTAGAGTGACCATAATTGTCATGTCTCACTTCCTAGGCCAGAAAAATACTTAATTAGCTCTTTTAAAATATGTTAATAACAAAAACCACTTTGAAGATTGTCAAAGAATAATCTGTTGCAGGGTTCAAACACAAACCTTCCTCCCATACCTAAGTGATTAGGTAAATTGTAGGCATGAACACTTTCATCAAAACAATAGAAAGTGAATTTTGTACACAGAGAACTTTAGTAGACAGAATTGGCCTGGTTAGAATTCATTTTATGGTGAGACAAAGCATAAAGGGCAAACCAATTCAACAGTAGAACTTACAAGAAAATATATTGTAAGCTAACTGTACAACTTGTGTGTGGGGTGTGTACTGTTAAAGGAGGGAAGGTGGGAGAAAAATGAGGGAGGAGGTAACAAGTTTGACAAGAAATGTACGTAACTGTAAACCCCCTGTACATCACCTTGACAATGAAATTAAATTAAAAAAATGTAAGGCTAGGCTCTATAAATAATTTACTGACTTACTTTTGTTTTTCACAAGTCCCAAAAAGGAGGTGTGTGTTTGTGTGTGTGTGTGTGTGTGTGTGTGTGTATGTGTGGTGTATTGGGGGGTGAGTGTTCCTACTCCATTATGGCATTATGAACTAGAAACTAAATATATTTACAATTCAATAAAATTTACAATAACTTTAACTTCTCAAATTGCCAATTGCTTATTTATTTTCAAACCCCATCAAATCTATAATTACATTACTTCATCTATCTCTCTTTCCATTTAAATGTGTTGTTAGACTTTAGTTTGTGCAATTCTCTATGGGAACTTGGAACTATTCAAGTGTATTTGTCTTCAGATAAAACAGGAATGTTACTAACTGACATTCAGTAAACCACTTGTATATATTTGTGACAAGGAAAATTGCTACTAATAGACTCATTTGAAGCTCAAATGTAGAGAACAGTACAAATGAAAACCAGTCAAACCCCTTTGCTTTGCAGTGTTAGTTTCCTTTAATAAAAACATGGAAGCTGATCTGGGTGCCGGTGGTTCATTCCTGTAATCTCAACTACTCAGGAGGCTGATATCTGAGGATCCTGGTATAAATCCAGCCTGGGCAAGAAAGTATGTGAGACTCTTATCTCCACTAAACTACAAAAAAAAAAAATTCAGAAGTGGAGCTAAGATTCCAGGTACTAGACTTGAGCAAAAGAAGCTCATGGACAGTGCCCATTCCCAAATCCATGCCCCAAGACCAGCAAGCAAACGAACAAACAAACAAACAAACAAAAAACATGGAAGCTACTGGTAATAGTATTTGCTGCCCTTCCCAAGTCCATGACTAGGTAAATAAAGATATCATTTACATCTATCATGCTGTTGAAATAGTTGTACTTTAATTTTGGAAACTATTCTGGAAATGATATAGTGAGTGATACTTATATTGATCAAGATGCACTGCATACATAACTGAGAGTTTAAATTGAAACTCCTTTGTAAAACTATTGAAGAAAATATATACCTAAAAACTAAAACTAAAAGAAACAGAACAAAAAATCCCATAGATAAATATTACCACGTTAAGCAGAAACTTCCCAACATCCTTCTTTCAACTTTATAATCAAGCTTATATATGCTTTATCTTTTTGTTGAAATCCCAGAAGTTCACGTTCAAAAGCTTTATTGTCTTTCCCCCAAAAAAATGTTTGTTCAGCAAGCTTCAGGTAATACTCTACTATTTTCCCACAGATTTTTGGCTTTGTTTACCTTTAAACATTAAGCTTTGTGAAAAATCTATATTTTTAGATATGAAAGAATTAGCTCACCATTTATAGAGATGATAGTTCTTTTTAATACCAATATTTTTCATATTTTATTCTCTCTATATATATTTACACATAGATAAGCTATTAGAGCAAACATTCGGGGTGCTGAAGAGATTCAAAATATAAGTAGTAAATTCTCTCAACTCTGCAGTCATTGTACAATAGTTATTCTAAATTTCTGTAGTATCACATACATACATAGCACCTTGGGAAAAGTCCACTTTCAAAACAAAATCTGAGGGGCTGGGAATATGGCCTAGTGGCAAGAGTGCTTGCCTCATATACATGAAGCCCTGGGTTCGATTCCTCCGCACCACATATACAGAAAAAGGCCAGAAGTGGTGCTGTGGCTCAAGTGGTAGAGTGCTAGCCTTGAGCAAAAGAAAGGCAGGGACAGTGCTCAGGCCCTGAGTCCAAGCCCCAGAACTGGCAAAAAAAAAATCTGCAGTTCCTATTCCAACCATAGATAATATAAAAATTAACCTAAGCTCTATTAAGTTTAAGTAGCCTTCCATCACTGGTTTATATAGTGAACATCTCTCTGGAGATTATTTTCATAAGCAGTTTCTGCTATGTCTATGAGCTTAAAATAATTTCTGAGCAACAGCATTGATACAAATATTTTACTTATGAAAACCTGTAGGACCCAATTTGTCTTACTCTACATTACTGTGATTCCAGACTAGCCACAAGTCATACTGTTCTTCACAAGAGATCAGGATAAATCAAAAGAACAAAGAGGTATCAACTATCATTTTGACAGGGATACACACTATGAGTTGAAGAGTCATATTCTGCCTAGAAAGTAGAACAGCTGTAGGAGACATATGGAGCTGCTGTGGAAGAGAAGCTTCCTGGTTCATGGAGTGAGACCCTAATCAAAGTGATTGATGCTGGATAAGATGCAGAAATTCAGCAGATTCTCCTCTGAGGAGAGTCTTTGCAGATAAGTACAAAATGCTCCAGTAAATGGTACAGGCTGTGGTACCTAGAATGCCCCAGGATAAATATTAATATTACTTGTATGATACGCTAGCCATGAAACTCATTTCTCCAGTATCAAATATAAAACACAAGGAAAGATGGCACTTAAGGTTTCCATATTCAAACATAAAGAGTTTCAAACCATAATGAATTTTCCCAAACAGGTAAATAGAAATTTTATTTCTGAAGGGCTGTGAAAGGACCTTCTTTCATGTTCCAACATTATTATTTTGATCACATTTTATGGATACAACACAGATAAAAAGCCATCTCAAAGAAGAAAGTGATAAGTATAACTTCTAAGTCCTGGATGTGTGTGTGTGTGTGTGTGTGTGTGTGTGTGTGTGTGTGTGTGTGTGTGTGAGAGAGAGAGAGAGAGAGAGAGAGAGAGAGAGAGAAATATATAAGAATTGTATCAATCTGAATAGAGAATAAGGTTTGAAAAAATGATCAGACAACTCCAAATGTTGTTACAATATTTACTTCAACTACTTGTTTGGCTTTTAATTCTCATAAATGGTGGCTCTGCTGATATTCTCCCAGGCTTCTCAAATCTAACCCATTCTGAATGAGCTACCCGGTGAGGATATGCTTAATAAATGTGAATCAATCATAAGCTAGACTAAAAAATGTGACCTGTTTTAAACTATCACAGTTCATTCCCAGGACTCTGATTTAGCCTCTTCATTAGATTATATTGCTACTCTTGCAGTCCATTAGTATAGATTATCAAAGAGCAATAACTACATAAGCCCAAGAGACTTGAGTAAACTGTATGAGGTAAAAATAAGGTATAAATCAAAGAGAAACTGGATAAATGTGGGATGTGAGTATCATGATGAGATCATCACTTTTATTTTAATCATTCAAAACTTAACAGATATTAATAATGAGCCATCAATATACTTAAACATAATAACCAAGAAATAAAATGAGATTATTTTGGCCCATTAATTGTCCTAATGTGCATTCTACTGCCAACATAGAAATTGTAATTTTTGGAAGGTCAGTTAACATTTTCACATCAGTAGGGTATAACTTCTCATATTAAAGTGGTTATACATACACACCACACACATTTTTTTTTTTTTTGCCAGTCCTGGGGCTTGGACTCAGGGCCTGAGCACTGTCACTGGCTTCCTTTTGCTTAAGGCTAGCACTCTAGCACTTGAGCCACAGCTCCATTTCTGGCCGTTTTCCATATATGTGGTACTGGAGAATTGAACCCAGGGCTTCCTGTATACGGGGTAGGCTCTCTTGCCACTAGGCCATATGCATTCACCGCCTCCTATACACAGGTCCTACTTGCTTTACGAGTTAATTTACTAATTTCATTTAATTTGCTTTAATACCTTAAAAATAAAACTTTCTACTAATACATATATACAAATTTTGAAATAGTTTCATAGTCTCAAAATAATTGAGTTATTTGTAAGCTGCAGAATGCTTAAACTGTTCAGAACTACATTGCCACTCTGGTTCAAAAGCAATGCTAAATTAATTCAAAATTTCATTAATATTAATTATCCATAGCTTTGATCTTGAAAATACATAAAAGAAATAATTCCACATATTGACTGAGAAAACTCACATTTGTAATGAATTTAATGCCCCAAATGAATATCAGATTCTATAGATTGTAATATAGTACAAATATACTCAAGCCATCAGTTTAGACCAAGGGAAGAAATATTTATCAATAGCTTTTCTTCTGGACAAAAAGAAAAGCTATCTAGGCCAAATGAAAGTAGAGACTGTTAAATGATTCCTAGAGACAAACTTATTTATGTGAACTAAATTAACTCCTTAAAACACCTCAATTAATTACTCAAGTGAGTTTATTCTAATTTGCCCAAGGTAAATCATTTTATGATTAAATCTATCTTAAAATAGACATGAGGAATCATATACATGCACCTAAATTACAACACCAATTTCCCCTAAGTTAAAAATTCAATGTAATAGCATAATGATTTATAAGCCATGAACTATGTTTATACAAAACAATGAATCTATAAAAACTTAAAGTATGTATCTTGTCAGTTTTTCAATTTTTCTAACATTAATCATGTAGATAATTTAAAAAATAATTCTACAAGTCTCAGGTTCTTTGATAAAACTAAAACCAACAAACAAATACAAAAAAGCATGCTTTTCTGCAGAAAATAGCTGAGGATATATATCAAGGACACAGGCAACAGTATAAGAAAGTAGGGGTTAGCAGAGAGAAAGGAAGACCTGAATTTCACTTTCTTAGGGCAAAAGGATATATGTATGTTTGATTTGGTATAGTTCACACACACACACACACACACACACACACACACAAACATGGAGTAGAAACCTTGTGAAAGATCAGAAAAGTTCCATAATCCTACTTAAGTGTGGATATATATTGTCTATATAGCCTAGTTAATTTAAAAATATGATATGCCAATATCAGTTTGTATATGTATAGTGAAAAATCTGAGCAAGAAAATGTTTCTCATTCCTTGGCTTTTCTAAGGAAAGCCTGGTCATATGAACTTCTGGATAATCATCAGTTAATCATTATCACATGCAATTATAAGCTACCAATATGTCATTTCATGATACCAAGAAGGAGGCCCTATTGAAAATAAAGCCTACTTACTGATATTTCAAGAGGGTTAAATACCACCAGGCAGTCTGACTTCCAAATCTTACAGAAATGTCTGAATGATAAAAGAACTTTGGGATTAGAGCGACATATCTAAACATCTGAGAAATGAGAGTTTAGAATTAGGAATTACCAAAGGACCATCAAAATATACATTCCACTCAATGATGATACTTAGTATATGATCCTTAGCTAATCTGCTTCTTGTTTTAATTTCAGGTATTTTCTTACGATTTAGAGTTTACTTTTCAATACTTTTGCATAAAACAAGTAAGACCAAATGTTCATTTTGAAACATCTCTTCCAGACATTATACTCTCTTGGAAGGAAAGCCTACATTAACTAGGAGCATGGTTGATGTAGGACACAGTAACAAGGAAAATGACAAGCCCAGGAGAAGGAATTCAACCTGCTCAAGAAAAAGGAGAACCAGTATTGAGTTAGCAAAACAATCCAGAAGTAAAATTAATATTTTTAACAAAATGAAAGTATCTAATAGCAATTTTATCTCAATTCTTTTTTCAAGATAATTATACACCAGTGGCATACACATATTAAACTCTGAGATATTTTTGTGTTTAGAGAGGCCAAATGACAATTTAAGAGTATTGGCATAGAAATTATGGTATTACTATTTTCCAGAATATGTTCTTCTAAGAAGATGTATAAATCTCTCTGTGAGACACTGTCTGCTAAAAAATTTTGAAATGTTGTGGCTTGAGTTTTTCTTTATTCCTGCAGTGTAAATTTGATAGCAACCTATTCTTAGAGTTTTTAAAAATGCATATGGAATATGGCCTTATATTTTTCTTTGATTTACACATTTGGAGATATTTTCAGGGTATCAACATTTCCCTTCTCTCTACATGGTTTCTTTCTCAGCATTCATAGAGCACTCTTACTGACAAGCCAGAAAACCTTTGAGACTTGGATAAAAGGTAGAATCAACAAAATCTGAAAGATCAGAATTTAAGGCACATACAATTATGATTGTGCAGATAAAGAACCTTAATGTCCTGAAAAAGAATTGCAAAACAAGTAGTTAATAATAAACATAAAATGACACCAACACTATGCTAAGCATTGCTATATAATGTAAGTAGGAGGAATATACGAATATTACATAGTGGCTAGATCTTCCTAGTATTATAGTTGTAGTAACATGTCTGGCAAAACATGCAAGCTTTCAACAGATGAGTATGTGCCATGAATAGCTTTTATATCTTTACTTTCAATAAGATAGGAGATATGAGTGCTGAAATGATCAAGCAATGAGTATGTACTCCATAAGTATATACTAAAGAAATATTATCTACCATTTATTACAATATGGATTTTGACCTCATTTCAGAATTTTTCAAATCAAATATAACTTATAATAAACATTACCATTAAAGAGAATATTTTATTCCTCTATGGTTCATCTAATAGTGACATGTTTTGAAATTGATGGATTCTTATGTTTGATAAAAACTGATGAGAAATTCTTTATGTTTTTCCTATATAAGTTGGAACTACTGTATTAAGCCCTAATACAGAACCATCCAGGAGAAAATGACTAGTGCAAATTACACTTGTGAAGGACTTCCACTTTTCTCTTACAGATCTGACTGGCATCCTTCCCCAATTTTTCTCTCTACTTCAATGTTAATAAAGCAAAAATGCAATTGGTAAAACATTATGTAGAATATTCAGTAAATGTGTTGAGCACTATTTTCTCAACAAATAGACTGAGGAAGATAGTAAATAAATGATTTGTGTGATAAAATTGGAAGCACATTGAGAAGCATATGTACAGGCCTAGCAAAGACTCCCTGAGCACCAGGACACTAATACTCAACATCTGATACCTATAACTCAGAGATATGGAGTAATTATCATTGAAATAAATCATTGATGAGTGGAAGTGTTGGCATAAGAAGATAACAAAATGTTTGGCAAATTTTAGCATCTTTATGCAAAAATCCATATTTATTAATGTAATAGTGATTTTTTTCTCAAATTGTAAGGCATATTTTGTGGTATTCTTCACGGATACTGAGGAGTATTAACCATACAATTAATTCTTCATCATCTCAGTCTTTCGTATAATGAGCCACTAATATGAAGCAGGCACATTAATATTTGACACTAATACACATTAGAGGTTTTTGATACACACACATGCACATAAAATTTCAGGCACCCTTCCCTCACAGAAATAAAATTTTCCTAGGGAATGGAATTGGAGAAAAGTACTGAATGCTAAAAAAAATTAGTACATAAATAGTTCCAATGAAATGGTTGAACCTAATAGATGTGTGAAAAGATTCAGGACACATCACATAAGAGATGAGAAGAGAGAAAAATCAAAGGAATTTATGTAAATGGAGAAAGTTATAAGGAATAAAACAGTTGTTATATGTATTGAAAAGGTTAATATGGTTGCCTGTGTTAAAGCCAGCCTTATGGTCACAGGCAGCATTAGGTGTTCATTATTCACTGTTCATGTCCTACCTTAAGAAATACAAAAGGGGTTAGTTAACCTTAGCTTTGGTCCTGAATTCCTCTGTCCTGAGACCGTTTTAGCACTGAATGTCCTTGCCATTTTACAAAGGCCAATAATAAATGCATCTGATAGATCCAGAGCGAATAAGAACAGTTCACTCACAGCATTTGACAATGTGCTATCTGTGTTGTAACTGTACTACAGACTGGTAGTGTGCATTTGTAGCCACAAGTACAAGACACAACAGTGTTTTATATCTACAAACCTGTATAGTCAGTTAATTAGGACTAGTGGCAGTTGTGTGATATCATCTTGTCATTCTTCAAATAGCTTCAGTCTGGCTTAAAAGAACTTCACTATATGGTTCTTTTCTTTATGTTTTTTTTTCCTCTGTCATTCTTCATTAACACATCATGTAGAGATAAGCCTTTATATCAAATGCTTCTTTTGATGGAGTAAGAATGTATCTAAAATGAAAGTGAGTTTGAAAACCATATAAAGTAGTTTCTTCATGTTGAAAGGTAGTCACAGCCAGCCTAATAACTGCAAAAGTTTCAGTCCATGTGGATGGATGGAGATGACACTATGGGACATGTAGAATCACTTCCAGAATTTGTCACCCAAAACTTCTGTGTGCTGTGGTATACCTCCCTGTTACTTTCACTTTTGTGAGCTTCATAAGGGGTAAAGTGGTAAAGTGATAAGACCCTTTTCCCTCTTGTATTCAAATGGCAGTAATTAGTGAGACAGAATAGCCATTGTGCCTATTTTACCCATTTCAGCATGTTCCGTATACCGATGAACGCTGGCCTTCAACAGCAAGCCTCTATCTTAAAAAAAAAAAAAATTAAGTGATGTCCTAATTACAATCCTTCAAAAGTAATAGGCAGAAAATAGGGTAATACAACTTTTGTACTGATAGTTTTCAGTAATGCTGAAGCAAGGTATTAGCTTTAAAACTGGAGGTGGGCAAGAAGAGTAATCGTGTGTCTATTGAACTCTCTTTTGCTCAAAGACAGCACTCTACCACTTGGAGCCATGGCACCCTTCCGGTTTTCTGGTAGTTAACTGGAAATAAGAGTAACATGGCCTTTTCTTCCCAGGCTGGCTTGAACCATAATCCTTGTACCACAGCCCCCTGAGTAGCTAGGATTATAGGCTTGAGCCACTAGCACCCAGTTTTGAATTATTCTTGTGCAGTTGAAATTGAGTAGATGTGACAGAGCACTTGGCCTATCACATCAGTGTTCACTGAACATTTGCTACTGCTTTTCTCTGTGCCTGTTCACATTCACATTTACATCATTATGAGCACAAAACAGCAAATTAAGAGGCAGCCTACATGGTAACATTTAAAAATTGTCCAGAAGGGGTCAGGCACTGGTAGATCATGCCTGTAATCTTAGGTACTTAGAACACTGAAATCTGAGGATCGTGGTTCAATGTGATCCCAGGCAGGAAAGTCCATGATGCTCTTATCTCCAATTAACCACCAAGAGTGAGAAGTATAGCTCAAGTTGTAGAGTGCTGCCTTCAGCCAAATAGTTCAGGGACAGTGCCCAAGCCCTGAGTTCAAAACTAGGGCCAGCATACACACACAAAAAAATGGCCAGTAGGGTCATGGAGTTTTAGCAACATGGAATACTAGTATGTAATGAAAAGCATCACATAGGCTTTAGAAAGAGATAAAAGAAAACCTTACTTAACTATGATTTTAAAGTGTGCTTACATTAGTCTAAAGGAAAAGAACCTTAACAATACATATTCTAATCACTCATTTTCTAGCAAATTGACTTGGTGTAGTTTGTATTATGATTACACATTCAGCTACTACATACAGTATTGACAGCCTAAGTGGAATAAAAACTATAGCAAATTTTGAACTAGATTCTAGGACTACAGACTCTGTTACAGGGTTCGAGGGATGGGGATCCTCATCCCTCTAAGAGCCAGAGACAGTCTCAAGCAAAAAGATGGGTTCATTGTGGAAGCAAAAAGCGAACTGAACAGCCAGGGACGCAGCACAGACTCAGGAGCTGACACTGCAACCGAAAAAAAAAAGCAGGCTGACAGGCCAGGGACAAAGTACAGACTTGGGAGCTGACACTGTGACCCCAACGGTCCTCAAATTGGGATTTATAAAGGTAAAAGGTAGCACAGATGTAGGGTGTTGATGAAGCGGGTTTAGAGCAAGCAACTAACAAGTTAAGCAAGCCATTTACAGAAGCAGGATTTGGCGGTCAGGTTGACCTAATAATGAAGATGGAGTCAGCTCTACTGCCCCCAAAATTTCCAACCATGTTTCCCTAGTCAAGATGGAGTGCACTCTACAACAGACTCATAGTTGCTATATTAAAGTTAAAAGAATGCTTTTGCCTTCATTTGTTTTTTTTATTACAAACAACTATTAATCCTACAAGTTACAGCAAAGATTTTGAACCCTACCTATTTCACTACAACCCAGTCCACTGTGCAAATAGTAGGGAAACAAAATATCTTGGTCTAGTCTTGTTATTCTGCTCATGTTTCTTCTTCCATCACCAATTTTTAACATCAATGCTGCTTCTGCTCAGTTGCCTCTAGAGGGCAAAGTAATCCCTATATATCAAATACCTAAGCATTTTATTTATCATATACACACATTCCCACAAACAACCTGCAACATATTAGAAAACCACACATCAATTACAATATAGGAAATGATGTCATTCATGAGGAAGAAATAATACACATTCTAGCTAATAATGGAAAGCAATAGAGAATAGGAAGTCTTCTGATAATATTAGTTGAGTTCTACTGCCAAAGTTCCTCTATGAGTGTTAAGAAGCTTGTAGACTTTATTTGTGTGTGTGTGTGTGTGTGTGTGTGTGTGTGTGTGTGTGTGTGTGTGTGTGTGTACTGGTACTGAGCCTTGAGTTTAGGGCCTGGGTGCTGTCCCTAGGTGTTTGTATTCGAGGCTGGTGCTATGCCACTTGAGCCACACTAACACTTCTAGCTTTTGGGGAGTTGATTGGAGATAAGATGCTCATAGACTTTCTGACTGCTCTTGCTTCAAATCACAGTCCTCAGATCTGAGCCTCCTGAGTATCTAAGATTACAGGTGTGAGCCACTGGCACCCAGCTAGGTTTATTTTACTTCCATTGTCTCATTAAAAAATACATATGGATAATGTGAGATGTTTCCTATCTAGTCCCTGAGCACTTGTAAAATTTAGCAAGACAATGTGGAGCAGCATTTTCTTTTACTTTTGAAAAATAGAATCAGAAAATAAGAAAGAACGTTATGAATGTGTACACACTATGGTTTGGCTAAAGTATTCTCTGTAGTTGGCCACCTATAAATCAATAGGGATATGAGCAAGAATAAGATCTTCCCAGTGAGCTTTTTGAAACCTAAAATAGGAAGAATCATCATAAGCACCTTTTAAATGATTTCTACAGTGCAATGTAAATTTCCCCAAACCAGAAAACAGAAAAATTCCCTCAAACTTCTACCTGGTTATTGTTATAACAAAGACACTTTGTCTAATTCAATTTACTCAGTTGTCTCAATAGCATCACATTGCTTTAACCCAGGGGAGCCGTCTGTTGGCAGACACATTCCAAGCTCCAGAAAGATAACACAGAAAACATGATACCCTCCAAGCTCCCTTGAGATGAGCATCCAACTTGACAGTTTACAAGACATTTTGGGTTTATTTTCTCTGTTCACTCTGTCACAAAAACCAAATAGAGATTAAAATTAAATAAATAAAAACCATATGAAGGCCACAGCACATCATTTTAAAAGATTTAGTTTTAAGATCCCATTGGGAAACGTTACATCCATTTTTCAATTAGCTATTTTTTCTTTTAATGGATTTCAGGAGAAGTCAGATTCATAGATTAGCTGGGCTAATGAAAGCCATTGGCATTCTGACACACTCAAGTTTTTATGAGATTAAGGAGAACACTTGGAGTGATTCGGTATTTCTTGCAATGGGAAATATATTTAAGCATAGAAAGCTTTGGCATCCCCAAAGTGGTTTGATTCTAGCTAAGGTTTTGGATCCTTTATGAAATGAGAAAAAATAATATGATAAACAAACACAGATGGATCACTGATGTATTGTCCTTTTGAGACAAATTTCTGGGTTTAAGTTCTTGAGAGTAAAGAAGAACAAATCTAGTCACCCCCTTGGGGGGGCAGGGAGAGGGAGAGAGAGAGAGAGAGAGAGAGAGAGAGAGAGAGAGAGAGAGAGAGAGAGAGAGAGAAATTCTGGATTGGAAAAGGAATGGATAGAGTTCTAAAATAAGGATGGAAAATGTGTCTTCAATAAGCCACAGAAAATATTGATTTTTATGAAGAAAGAGATCACTACAGTAAAAAGATCTGAACTCAATATAAGGTGACATGGCAGTCAACGAGAAATGTAAGTATTTCATGTACCATCACAAATGGTATTGGTTCCCTAAATTGAGGGTGATGATATTGCTTGGGAACCACCTCTGTTTCCTTTTAATATCATGCCTCAGACTATATTGCCTTAGGGAGAAGAACAGGTGTGTGACAGCCATAAAAATATTTATATAAATTTGCATACTGCTACTAGGGCAGAAGCATATCCTAAGGCAATTTTAGCTTTAAATTATTCTTAAGGTTTTCATTTTTAGATTAGAATCAGAATGCCAATTAAATGTGTATGTTCCCTAAAGTTTCCTTATGCCTTCCAAGCCTTCATTAATTTTCATCCCAATTTATAATTTTTATACCAACCACTAAGATAATCTACAGGAAAAATATCAATTTTATGTGTCTTGCATATAAATCTAGGAAGGAAAATAAGATATTTATGTCTTCTCATTTGTCTCCATTTAAATTAAGTAAAACTATTCCAAACTTTATGGATATATATTATACAAGGATGTACATAATAAATAGGGATATACAAATGGTGTGCTGGCACACCTTGTGATTCTAGGACTCAGGGGGTTGAGTAGAAGGATTCTGAGTTCTAGGTTAGTTAAAAATAAAGAAAACCTCCAACTATATAATTACATTTACAATGACCCTCTAAATTATTAGTCATCTTGACTAGACACTTTATATTCTCAAAATGAGGACAGAAAATAGAGAATTAAATACTTTTGTCCATCTTTGCAAAGTCATTGAAGACATATACATGTGGTTTCAAAGTCAATGTGAAAGTCTGTAATGTCTCATTCTTACCATGAGAAGTTACACTAAGAAATAAAAATGGTACAGAATATTTATACATAAAATTTTTGTGTGTAACTGAAGAATCAGGAAGAAAGCACCTTTGTGAGGCACTGGTGCTATATCAAACCCAGTATAGTCTTATTTTACAAAATCATTGTTTTGTATAGCATTGGATAACCGTGAAATATCTGACTATAAGTTTTCAGTTTGTAGGCAGCAAAGCCAAATTCTGAGCTCCACTAAATTGGTAAATGAAAGCTAATACCTTTTTTTGAAGAACAGAAATTAATCACAAATTTTCGGGAGAAAACACAACTATGGTTAGATATTGTTATTTACAAATAAAACTAGAACTCATTTGTCACAGTATTGTTCTTGGGAAAGGAATATAATAACAAATATTATTATTAATATATTGTATATTATAATGCTCATTATTGCAGGTACAGCAACAAATTCTCAGTGTTCAGGTGAACTACTTGTTTTGATAATAGCATCTCTCTGCTATACCTGAAATGTACTAGAATCATAAAGTTATAGCCCATTAGGTTGCACCTAAGCATGTGTTCAATAAATGTTTTCAGGAAAAAAGCAAGAAGTAATTAAAAGGATGAGGCTCATTAAAAATCCTATCAATCTGGGCTGGGGATATGGCCTAGTGGCAAGAGAGCTTGCCTCATATACATGAGGCCCTGGGTTCAATTCCCCAGCACCACATATATAGAAAATGGCCAGAAGTGGCACTGTGGCTCAAGTGGCAGAGTGCTAGTCTTGAGCAAAAGGAAGCCAGAGACAGTGCCCAGGCCCTGAGTTCAAGGCCCAGGACTGGCCAAAAAAAAAAAAAATCCTATCAATCTATCACACCTTCATCATCATTTTCTTCTTCAAGTACTGTCTGTCTCTTGCATCTCCACTAGTCTACATCCTTTCTTTTTACCCAGAAATTCAAATAGAGACAAGTTGTCCCCATGCTATCAATGTATCTCATCTGAGTATCCTGGATACTGTATATACTGGTATTCGAACTAAGGAAGGGAAAGGGAATATCCAAATCAAAAGACAAAGGATAAAAAGACAAATGACTCCAAAAACAATACTTACAAAACCATTTGGTGTAAACCAACTGCACAACTCGTGGGGGGAGAGGGGGAAGGGGAGGGGGGAAATGAGGGAGGAGATGATAAAATTGTACAAGATATGTGCCCACTGCCTTACATATGAAACTGTAACCCCTCTGTACATCACTTTGACAATAAATAATTATTCAGGAAAAAAAACTCATTGTAAATCTTGGACTTCTTTTGTTTTTGCCAGTCCTGGGGCTTGAACTCAGGGCCTGAGCACTGTCCCTGGTTTCTTTTTGCTCAAGGCTAGCACTCTGCCACTTGAGCCACAGTGCAACTTATGGCCTTTTCTATATATGTGGTGCTGAGGAATCGAACCCAGTTGCTTCATGTATAAGAGGCAAGCACTCTAGGCATTAGGCCATATTCCCAGTCCTTGAACTTCTTTTTAATCAAGTCATTGAAAGGATATGTCCCAGCCATCCCAGAGGACCATGCGGAGATAATTACAGACAGGAGAAGAACGTTCATAAGGAGGTTTATTAGTGGGGCCATAGTTCTCATGGGAGAGGGAGCTACATGGCATCTGCACCTTATCCAGGTGGCAGCTTCTATATCTGGGGGTAAAGGGGAAGTAGGTAGGTAGTGAGTGGGAGTGGCTCATTAGGTATGGGTGGTTCTGGAGGCTAGTGGGAGGAGCTGGGGACCTGAGGCTAGGGAAATGCTAACAGTCATATTGTTTTATTTTAAACTGACACCATCATGCTTAGTGGCTTGTATGAACTGAGACCATATAGACTAAGTCCCTGAGCTCTCATGGGATGTATCTGTTGTCTAGTTTCTCAGTTGAGTAGTGTCCAGATAACTGATAAATGAAGGTTAGTGTCCACAAAGATTTAACAGATAGGATTTTGTCAATGAAGATGATAATATGTTCTTGCTAGTTAATTAAGCACTCTATATCTCAGGGAAAGCAGACTAATATGTGTGAGAAAAGGGTTTACTACTTTTTTTTACTGCATTCTGTGCCATTTCTGTGAAAAAGAAAGTCCTCAATACTCAAGAGTTCATACCTTTTCTGGGCTGCATAAAGATCAATACACTGACATTATTTATTAAGGCATTTATGCTGTTTAGGAAACATGAGAACAGAATTAGCTCTAAAAATATCCATGCTTGCTAGGTTAAAAATCCATCCACATCCCCATTCCTTTCTGGAAAGTCATGAGAGGAACATTCTTAACAATCTAGAAATACTACACTGGAGATAACATTGAAAGAAAGGAAAGATATCCCCATACTATCCATCACATTTGTGTTCTTACACTAAGGAATCAGCTACAACTAACAAAAAGACCTAAAACAAAGAAGTTACTACAATCTACTAATGTTGACTTGGAAGGCAAATCCTTTGCCTTGAGGATCATTTGATCTGATCTTCTCCATTACAATGAGCTGACCCAGTTTCCCTGTGTTCACAGGCAGAAAACAGATGAACAACCATGAATCCCAGTATGAAAACACACCTCACACTTAACATTTAGCCTTAAAGCCATTATATAATTTATGACGTTTTACCTTTGTTTTGAAATAATTCTTAGATGGTCTTAAATTTTGGTGATTATCAAAGGAAGTGGACTTTTTTTTTTGGAACTCACAGAGAGAACTGGTGCAAACTAGTGAATTAATGTGGTTTACATATTAATTAATTAATTAATGTGGCTGCACATTATGGTGATGCCTGGTCCAGAAGCTGCAGGGAGCACATTGAAAATGCAGAATTTCAGCCCACACAAATTGAATAAAGATTTATACTTAACAAACTCTATGCACACCTGTGATCCTTATATACTGAAACATTTTGACAATAAGCTGCTTTAAGCAAGAACACTTGTAGGAATCCAAAAGGAACAGCTAAAAATTTTCCAGGAGAGGCTGCTTGCTTGGCAACTTTTCTCTGAGTTGATCACTTTTTATTCAGAGCAGATTTGCATCTGAAGGTGTGTTTTTCAGTTTCTGCCATGACTGTGTTTGCCAAAATAGAAGTTATCCTAAAGGACAATTCCATATGTAAGGATGCAAACATTTATCATTCTGAAAACCACGTTTGCAACACTATGAATATGTTCCATTTCTTTGTTCCAGTAGTTTATCAGACTTGGCTGAACATTGCAGTCAGTCATCCATACAAGATACCAATTTGGTAACTGAGAGAGGAAACAGGTATCTATATTTTTAAAACAGCAACAAATGATTTTGATGTAACTTTAGATGATGATTCATAGCCATTTTTACTTACTTATTTAATTTAATTTATTTATTTTGTCAGTCCTGGGGCATGGACTCAGGGCCTAAGCACTGTCCCTGGCTTCCTTTCTTTTTTTTTCTCAAGGCTAGCAGTCTGCCACTTGAGCCTCAGCTCCATTTCCAGCCTTTTCTGTTTATGTGGTACTGAGGAATTAAACCCAGGGCTTCATTCATGCAAGGCAAGCACTCTACCCCTAAGCCATATTCCCACTAAGCCATATTCCCAGCCCCTTCATAGCCTTTTAAAAACAGAGTATGCAGGATGCTAATCTGGTCTTTGCTTGGTGTCCATTAGATTTTCCCAGTATTTTTGTGAGGGTAGTGACTCTTGGTACCTCCTCTAAATCTGTTATAGTTAAACATCCTTTTATCTTCTGTAAATTGCGTTGCATCATCCTCAACATTTTGCGACTAGGTAATTTACACCATCAAAAATCCAGAACAGTTGAACATTGGTTGTTCATGACTGTAATCCTTGCTAATGAGGAGGCTGATACCTGAGGATCATGGTTCAAAGCCAGCTACAGCATGAAACTCTCCTGAAAGATGTGGCTCTTAACTGTAATCCCTGTAATCCTAGCTGAGCTATAAGGCTCATGAGGCTTAAATCTGAGAATTATGGTTCAAATCCAATCCATGCCAAAACAAAAACAAAAACAAAAGACAGGCACACTTAACCACTAAAAAGGTCACAATGGAGGGGTGGCTCAAATGGTACAACATCAGCCTTAAGCCAAAAAGCTAAGGGACAGAGCCCAAGACCTGAGTTCAAACCCAGCACCCCAGTACCAGCACACACACACACACACACACACACACACACACACACACACACACACACACACACAACCAAAGCCAAGTAGAGAAACAATTCTGAGGTGAGTTTTTTTTCCCCCTTTGATAGGAAGAAGGAAACAAATCAATATAGAAAGCTCTATCTTAAAGATGGTATAACTGATTTCAAGTGGAAATTCTCAAGGAAGAAGATGAGTAGGAAAGCAAAGAAGGAGACAATATTCCTAGCATGCATTCATTTATCAAGCACTCATGAAAGGAGTTTTAAAAAGGGGAGTTGTTTTTTTTTTTGTAATGAACTTGCTGGATCAAAGTGTATGAGAATTCCTTCAGAGTTCTGCAGGCTTCCTTCATGGTGCGTTGTCTACTTAATAAATAATCTGGCATATTTGTCTCAGGATCTGTGCTTACTTATTTAATAAATAGTCTAATTATATAATAAAAATGAAATAATAGAACAAATTTGAATGAAAAAATGTTTTATCTATTAAAATTGAAATGAAACTTTTGAAAACAACTTAGAACTGATTCACTAATACAAATTGCTGTTAATTTCAATATGGACGCGTCAACTCTTAAAAATGGATAAAAAGCGTGAGTTTTTTTTTAACTTATATTTCTGGGCAATTTCCTTTGTGGTTCATTTCACTTCAAAGATATTGAAATCAGACATTTTAGATTATTAGTAGGAGTTGTTGCAAAAGTTAGAAACTCATTAAGGAAATCAATATTTAAAGAAAATGTAAATGCCATAGGTTTCTCTCGTATACGGAATCAAGAAATGATGATTGATGGTGATGTGTTTTCAGTTGAATGATGGATACCAATACCAATGGCTCTCATTCCAGAAATACAACTTGTCTTAAGAGAAAAAGATTGCTTGTAAAACGCTGAAGTACGGAAATATTGTCAAGGAGTTAAACAATGTTGAAGACTACTGACTTAACAACAAATGTACACTCATTTCATGGACATATTTATTAATTACCTAGGCATATAACTGTTAATGTTCTCTTACTATATTTAGGATACTTATACATCCTCATATAAAATTTACCATCTATGTGTAATAAGTATCCATTATACAGATGTTATACAGATGTAAATATTTAACTGTACATACAAAAATGATTTAGTAAGTTACAACTTACAGGCAAGTAATACAAAAATGAACAAAAGCCATTGCATGTCTCAAACTCCCAAGGTACGTTCTCAATCATAGTACCATACTATTATTATTAGGTGAATCATTAGCCTTCATCTGACACATACATAAAATTTAAAAAAACAACATAGAGCCTACCTTAGTGACAATGAAAATAATAGTTGATCCAGAAATACATCATTTTGAAAACAGAGGAAAATATGTTTTATGTATGTTTAAATATCTATATTTCCAGTAAAGTGAAATACAACTCAGTGAACCTTATAAGAAACCAGTCAAATAAGGAGCTATCTTTGGCCATAGTAATTTTTAATGGTAATCGTCAAAACAAAATAATTTGAAGACATTGACAGAAATTCGGACAAATTTATTACTATACACTAGTAAATTAGAGTGTAAGACTAATAAATTGCTTTTTAAAAAATCAAACATAAAACATTATAGTTGAGTTTGAGTCCAGCCGGGGCTTGAAATAAGTCTAAGACACAACGTAAGTCCAATTATGAGGTCACTAAGCATGACACTCAAATAAATATACTCAACAACTATTATTAAATGAATTAATAGTAAGAGCCACTGTAACCTAGCATATAGGTTTTCATGCTACCTATCCTAGATGGTCTTACACTATGTCTTTACATTACCTGAGTGACAGTTCAATATCAATAAATATTGCATGCAAATGTGGTTCTTTGTTCAAACATTGCACATGTTCTTTAGCAAAGTATAAATTGCTTCAAGACCTGCTGAATGCTATAGATCTTCCCTTGAAGTATCAGAATACATATCAAAAATTATAGGCTTTAATTCTTTCAGGGATTAATTATATTCCATTGGTCTTCAACACTGTTTTTACCAAGGGGCATTTATTAATATCACTGGACTGTAGCATTTTATAAAACAAGATTTGTTCCTCTGCAATAGACATATTTGTCTTTAATCAAATTTTGGTGAAGTCAATGAGAGCATACAATTTTTGGTACATTAAATAACTAAAATAATCATTGATTTCCAATGCTTAATCAAAGGTGAAAAATAAATAAATGATTTCTTTATTATATCTATGCCAATGACAGTATTTTATATGCTGGATGGAGTTTGATGAGAAGAATTTTCACAACTTGACAATATTATCTCCTAGTAGACATGGGAAAATACAGAACTAAGTTCAAATGGTTTTATATCACAAGGGTAGTAAATGTAAAACAATTATGAGGTTTTGCTTTCTGTTTGTACTGCAATGGCTGAAAATGGTGTTAATTATTTTGCATTTGTACATGAAATTTTATTGGCTGTATACTCTTAACTATTTTGAAATGCTTCAGGAAAAAAATCAATACTTCTGTCTCATTTCTCAATTTCTGATGAATGCTGGCTTTAACTCCCAAGTGAAATGAGTAGGAATAGTGACCATTTAAATGGTGCTTGTAAATCCCATGTTAAAAAAAAGCAGAATAAGAAGATTGTATATGTTCTTAATAAAATACAATGAACACAATCTTTTTCAAATGTAACAGGACAAGATTATGTCTTTTGACTAAATGTGATCATCGTTTGTAGTCCCATAGATGCCAAAGAAGTAGTGTTGACAGCTTCTGTCTCAAGTCCTCTTGAAGCTAATAAGGGAGTTGATGCCAACTTGGCAGCGCCAATACCCTGTTGGATAGGTGATGAGAGTCCCTGAGCCTGGGTGAGAAATTTGGACTGGCAGCTAAGGGAATTTCTACAAAAAGCAGTCAGTGACAGAAAACAAAGCGAAATCTCAAATTGTTCAAGCAGAAACTTATCATTTAAATATGACAAATATATTACAACAGAGATCAGAATTCCCACCATGGATTGCTGGAATTCTTGGTTTAATGTCAGTCATTTCAATATTTAAAAAGAACTTTTAAAGATTTTGATAGTTAAATCCATTAGGCTTTTTCCAATGGGTCTTTTTTGTTCATGGTTAATGGATTCTAAAATACTTTTCTCCACAATAATAACATTCACTAAAAATGTTTTCTAATACTTTGGTAGTTTCTTTTCAATATTTTCATCATATAGTCCCCTAAAGTTAAATTGGGTGTATGCCATAATATGTGGATTTTTTCCTTTTCAAATAATAATATTCACCCAATTGTCATTTCAAAAATAACCAATTTGCTCATATTCAAAGTAAAATCTTTGTAATATAATATAAAATATTTTCATTTCATTACTTATTGTATTCCACATTTGTATCATATGTGCCTATTCTTATGAAAATAATACCTTTTAAAAATTATCAGACATTTAATATTGGAAAGGAAATTTGATGCTTCTACTATTTCTAGTTGAAAATTTTGTATTGGATTATTCTAGAACATTTTTGTTTTATCATAGAAATTAGAAACACTGGTAAAGAAGTTCCTCTAATAAAAGCCCGAGGCTTTGATAATTGTACAGGCAAGGATTTGGAAAGTTTCCAAGAAATAAAAGATTCCCATGCTAATGAAATTATTAGAAAATATAAAAAATATGAAATATCTATTTTGTAGAACTAGCTTAAATGTTATTTTTCAAGAAGTACTGAAAAATTGACTAATCTTGTATTTACTCAAAAGTTTTCAAAAGGTCTTTATAAAATTCAATGACTGCCCAGAGACTTTACAAGCTACTTATGTTGGAATCATGGGGAAGGGAGGGGCACATTGCAATCCTAGTACTCAGGAAGCTTCAGGAGGAGCATTATGGCTACAAGACCAACTCAGAGACTCTGCCTCTAAAAGAGTACAGAAATCAATTCTGAAATATTTTATTTTTAAATAAGTGTTAAATATATGTATTGTTTTTATTTATTTCATTCTTTTTATTATTATCTCCAAGTAGTTGTACAAAGGAGCTGCCATTTAACAAAGCTGTTTATGTACACTGTATCTTGATCAATGAAAAGATTATCTACAATATCCTGATTAATGGGAAAGCTTAATTTAAAATGCATAACCATATTATATGAATATTAATAAATATTGCTTTGGAAGTCTTGGTTTGAAGGGAAGAAAAAGCAGTATATAAGGTATAGAAAACTGTTTGAAAATATAAAATATGAACTGAAGAACACTTCAAACTAGAGAACTCAATTGCAAAACAAGTGCATTAAAACAAATTAATAAATTTCCTTTATCCAAACATCAGAAAATAAGAGAAAAAATCATGAATATATAAAAATTCTACAAACAAGAGAAAATACTTTGAGAAATAATTGAATGAATAGAAAAATAAGCTAAATGCTCAAATCAAATATTTGACATGTATTCATTTTTGCAAAAATATTTAAAAATAATAAAGAATATTGATTTGCTACACTCTCCAATTAACTTTGCTTTATTTATTTGAAATCAAAATACATTTATATTTTCAAATATTTTTATTTCATTTTATGTGGTCCAGCCATTATTAAGCCTTTTGTTTCCTGAGTATGTGTATATTTGCACTTGTTCCCGTGTTCTTCCATTTTTCTTTTCCTTCAATTTTTAACTGGTACTGCCTTTGTTCAACACCTACCTTTGCACAAGAGATCACTTGTATGGTCTTTGATATATGTATTTTTTATGTCCAGAGTTTTGACAAATAACTCTGAATCTCCTTTATATAATTTCTATTTCATGATCTTGCTAATATTTGGAAAACCTCCTTAAATCATTTTATTTCCAGTCTCTCATGCCTTGAAAATACTCATATAAATAAAATAACTTTTCTAAGAGATAGATTAGCTGATAACAAAAAATTATTCAAAAGTTTTTATTGATTACTAGTCACCTTATAAAATCATTTAAAGTCTTAGTGTCTTCACTGGACAAGCTTGGAGATCAGGAATCTACCTCACCACTTGACTATATGCTAAACTCTCCAGCCTTGAAGTCACAGCAAGCCATGTTTTTCTTATTCAATAGCCATATTGTAACCATTCTTGAAAATTTTTAGATCAAATCCCACATCCTCTGTAAAATATAACCACCCCTGTCTAATTAATTTTAATTAGCTTCTCTTCTGAATTGTACTCACATTTTATTTGATAAAACTCACACCTATTATTCCCATCACTAGATATTTATTACCTTAGCTTACTTGCATACTATAAGCAAGTTCTTTCATGGAGAAACTCAAGTAATATTTATGCTTATTTCCCTTTTGCATTATTTTTATTTGGTAAATAATCAATAATGAGTAAATGAATTTATTAAAATTGAAAGTTTATACACTATAAGGAATTATATATACTCTATTCAACTTAGTTATCATCTTCAGATGTCCAGCATATTCCACAAAAGATCATGAGCAATATGCGTTTTATTTTCACACAACCTGATGTGAGACATTACCATCATGGCATGTCATAACTTTGCATTTTACATTTAATTCTACTTTATTTTTAAACAGTCTATATGATAAATAACAGAGTCCTTATTTTCTTAACTCTTAGGCAACCAAGAAAATAACGCATGCCCATAGTTCTATAGACAGTGAGTAGAAGATACAATTGAAATTCAGTCCCCTTGATACTAAGTAAAGTGTCAATGTGCGTGAAAGGGAGAGAAAAAGAGAAAACTGTGAAAATGTATATGTGCGATTTCGTCAAAGTAAATGTAGCAATTAGGTATGGCTGTTATAGCATTTACACAGGAAATATATTCCAATACAAGGCATAATATCATTTTTTACTATGGAGCTGTGAAGAATAACAAAGAAAGAAGACATTATTTCTTTTTCTGACAAAGGGTACTAACTAAACCGCATAATTGAGAAAGGAATGGTTATCATGATGCAGAATGGCAAAGTGTAAAATATGTAAATATAAGAAAATATACTTGTTAAAAGAAAAGAAAGCATCTTTTTAAAAGTGCATACCTTTGTGTTCCCTCGCAGCTTATCTACATAAACAGATAAGTGATAGGTATGGAAAATCACATTTGTATAAACCAGTTCTAGGTAATTTTTTTTTCTCTTTTATTCTGTCAAGGCGATGTACAGAGAGGTTACAGTTACATACGTAAGGTATTGAGTAAATTTCTTCTCGTTTGTTACCTCCTATCTCATCTTTCTCCCGCTTTCCCTCCTCCCCAACAACATCCCCCCCCCCCAAGTTGTACAGGTGGTTTACAACATATTGTAAATATCGCTGTTACATTGGTTTGCTTTTTACCTTTTGCCTCACCCTTCTATTTTCTAATCCTGACGTAGGAATTTAATTGTTCCCTCTCCGATAATGACTGGCATAGAAGGTTAAATACGAATAGCCATTATGATTTGTTTTTAAGATCATCACTACATAACTCCAGTGAGAGCATTCATATTATATGTTACAAGATTGTTAACATCAAGGAAATACCAAAATCAAAAGACAAACGATAAAAAGACAAACCTATGCAGCAGCAATACTTACAAAACTATATGCTGTAAACCAACTGTGCAACTCATGGTGAGGAGAGGGAAATGGGGAAGGGGGTGGAGACAAATGAGGGAGGAGAAAACAAGTTGGATTAGAAATGTACTCAATGCCTTACGTATGAAACTGTAACCCCTTTGTAAACCACTGTAACAATAAAGAAGTACAAGATAAGTTTTGCAGTGCACAACATGAACATCATCACTCTTAAAGTATGTAGTAGAATGAAAGAAGAGTTAATTCATATTTCCTAATTCCTTAGCATGTGCCATTTATCACAGTAGGCATTGCAGATAGACATATGGATAGACAGACAAATGGGTAGGAAGATGGATAGGATATCTAAGAAGTTGTTAGATAAATTATATATCAATATTTTCAATATTATTTGAAATTAAGTACTACCATTTGCTTTGTATACACGAGAACACATTGTGTCTCTCACAGAGTAAGAGGGATTTTAAGTAATAATGGGGAAATTTTAATAACATTCTCCACATTGCATAGCTAGAAATAACTGTTTCCTTCATTCAACTTATAAAGAGTAATTCATGTAAATAATTTCAAAGAAACTACAATAATTGAAATTTTTACCAAAGGAAAGATAAAATAGGAAGTCCAGGCTAGTAAAAGAAGAAACAACCCTTGGCCAAATGTCAGGGTAATCATGAGCAGCTGTTCCAAACTCCAGTCTACAAACATTCATTGAGAAAACACTACATGTAACAGATAATAAGAAATAATTCTACATTTGATGCTAACTCAAAGAATCCTACTGGCAAATTAGGATAGCTTCAAAAGTAGATAGATGAATATCATATCATTATTAAAGTATTTGTTTTCACTAAAACCCTATCTGACTAACAAAAGCAACTTTTCTTTTTTGAATAATTACTCATTTGTTGTCAAAGTGATGTACAGAGGGGTTAAAGTTTCATATGTAAGGCAGTGGGTACATTTCTTGTACAATTTGTTACCTCCTCCCATACTCCCCCCTTACCCTTCCCCCTTTCCCTCTCCCCCCATGAGTTGTTCAGTTGGTTTACACCAAATGGTTTTGTAAGTATTGTTTTTGGAGTCGTTTGTCTTTTTATCCTTTGTCTCTTGATTTTGATATTCACTTTCCCAATGGAAACTTTTCTCCATCATCTTGGAAGAAGATATTACTTTCTTCCTTACTCACTCTTGGTGCTGTTAGAAAAAAAAGAGTACACTCAAATGAAAGTTATGTCCTAAAAAGTCACATTGACATCTGTGAGTTAGCCATTAAACATAGTTTAAGATTACTTAATTTGAAGTAAAATTAGTATTGATTATCCCTTGTCCTAGACCACTGTTCTGAAATTGTTAGTAAGAGGAAAAAGGAAAAATAAGTAACTTACTTTATATACCCAAGGAAAACTTTCATAAAACTCAACACACTATATCTCAGATTCAGCTTCCAAGTTCCAAGTTCAATAGTGCTTTCATAGAGAATATACTTTCTCTTCATTAAAAGCAAACAACTAATAAGCAGGAAATTTAAAAGCACTATTTAAGACTCTATAAGCTTAATAAGGATTATCCTTGCTATACCCAAATAAAATAGATGACCAGTGATACACATATAATTTACAAAAGAAGAACTTAGCAATAAGAATAGAGTTAGGTAAGATAAAAAGGGGGCAAAATATGATGATGAATTTATGAAAGCTAAAAGGAATCAACACACTTCCATTGTCATTATTACTTCGAAATAACACTTGCCATTTGGCCTTCTCAAAAATGTTGCTCTTCTTCTAAACCCTAGGTAATATGTGTTGACTTTTCAAATACTGCTGTTTCTAGTGGTCTATTTATGATTACACTTAATGTCTTCTCTGTTTGCCAATGTTCTTTGTTGCCCAGCCACCATGATCCACATTTATATTCAATACTTACTGCAATTTTGAAATTAGAAAGTTAAAATATCAGAATTCTAGTTGATGTTTGTTTTATCGTTTCCAAAGAAAACACCACAAAATTAAAAACACAAAACACTTTAACCTACTTTGGAATTTCAAGCATATTATTAACTAAGAGAAAGGTTTAAATTAATTTCAATATGCCTATTATATAAACTTCAGGAAATAAACTAAAAACTACATAGGTGGAAAGGTATTCCATATTCATGCTACAAAGACTCAATACTGTCAAAATAGTAGTTCTTCCCAAGTTTATATGGTACAATTCATTGCAAATTCCAGCAAGTTGTTCTGTGGATATCAGAAAAAAATGATTATAAATTTTAAATCGTAAGAGAACCAAAGTAGCCAACTGGATATAAAGTATATATTATGTTTTTTAAAAGCAACTCAAAATGAGTTATACTTGAAAATGTAAAAGGGAGAACTAAAAAAACCTCAAAGAAGACAATAGGAAAAATTCTAAATGAGTTTGCATTTGTTGATGACTTTTTCAATAAAATGCCAAAGGTATGATTCATGAAAGAAAGAACTGAATTTGAATAACTATTCTGAACTATATAATGAGAAAGAAAACAAAAGAAAGGAAAAGGAAAAGAGAAAGAAAAGAAAAAGAAAGAAAGAGAGAAAAAAGTAAGAAAGAAAGAAAAAAAGCAAGCAAGCAAGCAAGAAAAAGAAGTTGAAGAGGGATGGAGGGAGGGAGGGAGGAAAGGAAATAAAGAAGGGAAGAAAGAAGAGGAAGGGAGAGGAGAGAGGAAAGGTTGGACTTAATTAAAATTAAAATATTGTATACTGCAAAAACGTAATGAAGAATATGAGAAATGTACTACCAAGTAGGACAAAATATTTGAAAATAAGTATCTGACTAATGACAGTTTGTATTGCATATATTGGCACATACTAATTTCTGATCTGTTTTATCAGAAGAGAAAAACAAAATGAACAATATACATAGTATCAGTTATATACTGTGTAATTCCAGCTATAGGACATTCTGAAAACAGAAAAATAACAGATTCAGTAAAGTGGTCTGTAGTAGCTGTAAGTCTGATAGCTAGACAAAAGAAAGAGAATTGATTTGGGGTGGGGGAGTGAAAAATCTATATTCATTTTAACAGTGAATACATGTCATTCCACATTTTTTTCAAACATATAGAAGACAAAACTCCAAGAGTAAGCACTAATGTACTAATGTAAACTGTGCATTCTGGGTAATAATGATGAGTCAATCAGTTCATAAGTTGCAACAACAAATATACTGCTCTTATTGGGAATATAGGTTGTTGGAGAGGCTAAGCATATGTGGGGAAAGGAGCATATGGAAATTTCTGTTCATTGTACTGTTTTGATGCAATGTTAAACTCCTGAAAAAATAATAAAGTCAACTAGAAGAAAACAAATCTACTGTTTCTCCTCTAGTCCAATTTACTTTTCCTATTTGTCTGATACAAGTCCCACATGCATATCTGTCATTCATAAACTTAGTTTATATGTCTAAAAATTAAGGATTCTTTATCTACAAAACATACTCAGTATATAATTATCTCACCTAAAACAACTCCGCATTAATAATAATCTCAAGGTACAATACTATATAGATAAGATCTAAAGAACAAGATTCGCTGTGGATTAATGGTTGCTAAGATTTTCTACAGAAAGGACGAATTTATCATGGCTTCTTATAATCAAATTGTGTCAGTAGGTACACTACCTATCATTTGATTAAATTTACTTATTATAAAGTTAAGCTAATAAAAGAGATATTAATAACATTTTAAGAATAGGTTTTACATATATGAGCAAAATAAAAAATAACCAAGTTATTAAGGTTTTAAAGTGATTGCATAATAATCTGTCTTCATTTGCCCACTTCCTATTTTCTTTCTTTTGGTAAAGGTAAAAAAGAATTAGTTTAGAGATTTTTCTAATGAGTTTCTAACAAGTTTTCATTTACTGTAGCAGAAATTTATCACCTTTAGGATGGGTAGTACTGCTTTTATTTACTTATTTAATCAAAGTATTTTTAGTCTTAAGGAGGAGATGAGTAGTTCGCCATATCCTTTTCACAAGAATACTTAAGTTCAAATTAAATTGGAATCTTCAGAGAGACTTGCAAATACAACATATTATTATTATTCAATGATTTAGAAAAACTTAGCAGTAACACAACTCAGAAAATGAGATGATTATCTTTTCATATTTCTCTTTATTCCTTGGAATTGTGCTGTAATGAAAAATAGACTGAGGCAGGAGTTTATTTTTTACTATCAATGTTTCTACAGAATTTTGATTTTGAATTTGTAATAATTCATTCCAGGGTGGAATGATTTCAAGGGTGATATATAGTGTTTCTATTTTTAATGGTCAAGAGTTTCCTTATGGAAATATTTTTTTCTTATTTATTCTTCCAGGGATTATTAGCTCCTTGTGCTGGCAAAGCATACTCTCCAAGAAACTGGACTACATGCTGTAGTTTCTCAAATCTAGTGGCAAAGAAAAATTCTCCACCATAATAAACCATCTTGTGGCTTACAATGGGTGTTTTAAGAACATGTTCCAATTGGTTGGGGAAAAAAACAGTGCTTAATATGAAAGATAGAAAGGCAGGGGAGTGGGGCATTGCTTTATAAGACTTCTTTTAAACTACAATACTTCAAAGTTTGGAGAACACAGAAAGGTTATGAAGTATATGATAGAAAAAAAAAGCTGAAATCAAAATGGCAGAGTAAAACCATGGTGAAAGATGAAGCAAATTTAGGACTAATTTAAAGTTACCTATACTAAAGCAGAGATTGGATTTTGTTGCTGTTGTATACTTGAGATCCTAGGGCAAGCACTACACTTCAAATTTGTAGTTCCAGATTCTGGTCATGTGGAAATCAAGAGGATCACAGTTTGAGGTGAATATAGGAATATGTCATTAGACTCTTTTGGAAAAATAGCTACGGCTAAAAAGGATGTGGAATATGGCTCAAGTGATGACTGCCCAGAAAGACCAAGGCCCTAAATTCAACACTATTAACACCCAAACCAAACCCAAACAAAAAGGTTAGAGAAGATATTAAGAACTCAACAAATATTTGAATGACTAAATGTGTATCATAGAAGGTGTTTGTCATTTATTCCCAAGACTGAAGAGACACAGAAGGCCATAACTCATATTTAAGATTAAAAAATATCACCCTGACAAGCAATATATAATCATTCATATGCTAAGCTAAGCCAGAAGGTGAAGAGCAAAACAGGGTCTATTTGGTTTTAAAGTAAAGCACACTCAAGGTAGTTGACTCAACAATTACACTCCTTGAATATATCTAAGAAAATGAAAATATGTTTGTATACTTGTACATGAAGGTGCATAACAGTAAAATTCATGACTACAAAGTGGAAACCTCCCAATGACCATCAACTAATAATTAATTAAATGGGTTATACACATTCAATATAGTATTTTTTCAGCATGAAAAAGAGTCATGCGCTGACACATGCTTCTTTGTGAATCACCCTTGGAAAGTTAAGTGAAAAAAATCCAGAAACAATAATATACATATTCTATAATTCCATTTATATGAAATGTTCAGAAGGGGAAATCTATAGGGAAAAATATTCTATTGGGCATAGTGCTTCTTTTATTTGAAACGAAGTTGTTATAAATTCAGTTTGTCATGGTGGTGGCACAACTCTTCCAATACATTAGAAGTTTTGAATTGTACACTTTAATGAATGAGTTGTGTGCTATTTTATTTATATCATAATAAATAAGAGGGCTGGGGATATGGCCTAGTGTCAAGAGTGCTTGCCTCATATACATGAGGGCCTGGGTTCGATTCCCCAGCACCACATATACAGAAAATGGCCAGAAGTGGCGCTGTGGCTCAAGTGGCAGAGTGCTAGCCTTGAGCAAAAAGAAGCCAGGGACAGTGCTCAGGCCCTGAGTCCAAGCCCCAGGACTGGCCAAAAAAAACCAAAAAACTTTCATAATAAATAAGAAAGGTAGAAAGCAAGGAAGAAGAGTTAGAGGAAAAACTTAAGAAAGAGAGAGAGACACACACACAGGGAGATCCAATACCAGAAATTCCGATAGGTAAATAATGGAAATGAAGTAGTAATTTTGAGAATATTAGGGATCTTAATAAGATCTTTGTCAGTCTTAATAAGAAATAATTGAATAGGAGATATTGTTTCTTAAAAATAGCTGTTGTTTCATAAGCAGTTATATTACTGACCCTATTTCAATTGTTTTAAGTATATTGTGACATTTAATATTTACAATAACACTGTAGTTATATCTACTTTATTGAAAATTAAACTGAGGCACAGAGTAGTTACATAAGTGAATCATAAAATCATATGTAGGAAGCATCAGAATCGTAATTTGAATAAAGGAAGTTGGTGGCCAGACTGTACTGTTAATCACTATGTGATTTAATTTAATAGAATTCTGTATAAAATAATTGCTTATTAGATCTCTAAAAATAAACATGGGATTTCAGGAGAGTAGATACCTCATCGCTAATTAAGGTATTTTAATGACTTAAGTAAACACACCTGACATCTTTCAAAGTAAAAACTAAGATCTTCCTCAAGGAAATTGCTCTCTGACAGGCAGTTAAACCCACTGAATAATAGCTGAGTTTTCTGAGAACACATTTGGGTTCAAATGCAAATTTTATCTGTATGGTCTTAAAGCCATTTAATTTATCTATATGATAGTATATACTTTAGTGTGTTCTTTGATGAAATATGTCAAATAATTTACACTGTTTGACATGGACATAAATTCGATAAACAGTACTGTACTAATATGTTGGCAATCAGCCTTTATATATCTTAGAGTTTAAATATTTTCTTGGATAAGGTGCCAATTCTTTGAAAGTAATTGTGACTCAGGTGCTAAAGTGGATATACGGCTAATGTACTGCTTTAAATAAAACTCTTATAATAAAAAAATCTAGTGCCACTGGATTTATGTGGGCTGAAATCTAATGGAGAAACATATTCAGCTTTAGTTTCAATATTCCTCTTTGTAATACAGATAATCCAGAGTCCCATATACAAAGATCTCAAATCATGTGATCATTTAAGTTAAATAATAGCTGCTATAAATACAATTCCAATTCATATCCACTGTAAGTAACCTCCTCCTTTTGCATAATACATCAGTAGCAGCATCTAAAATTAAAATGACTGCTTAAAAAATTCTAAAGAAAGCTTTTCAAGATCCAAGATTTTTATTTGTCTAGAGAAAAAAGAATTGGATGTTCTGTTATTTCCTATTTGCAGATGCATAAAGCAATCACTTTAGCAAATGAACACTTTGTTAAATTTATAGCTGGTATGTTCTCATTTAGAGTAATCTATGCTGGCTCAGCTTAACAAGTGCATTGTCAGTGCTGGATTTACTAAGCACACCAAGCAAATTGTTCAATGGCTAACATGTTAATTTATATGTATCTAAAGATAAGATTTATATAGTAGATAGATATATCTCAAACATTGCAATGTAACTGCACAATTTATGCAAAAGAAGAAAATAAAAAGGGGAAAAAGATACAATAAAAATGAATGTGAATTAAAAGCCAGGCACCTGGGTATTCATATGGTTACTTACTTCCTGGCATATAGATTAATGACAAGGACATAATACATCTGGACAAATGATTGAAGTGGCTGCAGTTGAGAGTTTACTTTGTCTTAGTGGCAACTACCCTCCCTTTGGTATAAAGTGAAAAGCTTACATCAGATATAATTTTTAATAACACCCTTCTATGAGATTCTCTTACAACTTTATAAAACAAGTGAGATAAATGGATTATGCTAACAAGTGTGAGCTGCAATGGGTGGGTTACTGGAGTTGGAAGTTTATTTGTCAATCCTAAGAATAATCACAATGCAATATATTAAAATCAATAGTTAATATTCCTATAAAGCCTAAAAATTGGTAATAAGGAGTTAAAGAGAATCTATTCTGTCTTCTAACACTTGTACTTGTTGAAGTAAGATAATTCCTTAAAGAAAGAAATGATGGCTATGGTTCTGTGCTCTTTTTTTCTGTTCCATTGGTCCTTGGGTCTGTTTTTTCTACCAGTTCCAAGTTGTTTTTGTTACTATAGCTGTGTAGTAGTGTCGGGGCCTCTGGGGACCCCTCTCCTCACTTCTCCGGAGAAGATACCCAAATGTTGGAGTCTCTAGGGCCCCCTTCCCCCATCTCCCGGGGGAATGCCTGAACCCCAAAAACTATGAAAGAGACTCAGCCCTACCCCTCCCACCGGCAGAAGGAATAAGGCGTATCTTTGTGGACTTTGCTGAGTTGAGGAGAAATGCCAAAATCCCCTTCCCCCCCAGCCCCCCTCACATGTCTGACGCAGGAAGAGAATCCCGGGGAGACAGCTTGAAGGTTAAACAGGTCTCCCCCGCCCAGAGGGCAGGAAGAAGGATTTATTATGATGACAAAGGCGGAAGGGGAAGGACTTGAGGTGACTGACTGATTGGCTGATTGGGATGCCCATCAGTTGATGTCATGAACCTTCCCCTGTGGGCAGGGATTACAGCCCCCTAAGAGCTGGGTCTCTGTAGAAGTCCCCGCCATGATGGCGCACTGTTCGCCCCCCAGGGGGGGGAGCTTCTCTTCCTGTTACAGACAGAAGGGGAGGGGACAAGCTAAAGCCAACTGTGGCCTCTTAAAGGCACAGCTGTCCCCAACATAGTAGAGTTTAAAATCTGGAATTATTATACCCTCAGCACTACATTTTCTGTCCAGGTTTCCTTAAATTTGGGGACTTTTGTGGTTTCATATGAACTTTTGAACTGTATTCTCCAAATCAGTGAAGAACAATACTGGGATTTTGATAATTCAATGAATTTGTATATTGTTTTGGGTACTATTGACAATTTCACTATATTAATTCGTCCAATCTAGGAACACAAAGGTCTTTCCACTTGCTAGGGCTGGATGGATGTGCCAATGGAATAGAAAAAGGAGATCACAACAGCACCAAACTCCAAAAATGAATCTAAAGATGGAGAAATATTGGCATGAAGGTTAACTCTTTTTTCTTTTGTCAGAACTTCAAGGAAAATGAGGATCTTTAATATGCCAGTAGATGAGAATAAAGTCATTGTACAGCATAACATAATGAAATGGTGAAGGGAGTGAGATAAAGTTTATGTGGTTTAAATAAGAATAACAGGTATAGACATAATGGCAATTATCTCTCCTGGAGAAATAAAGGGGAATCTAGAAGCATACATGAAAAATAAAAATGAGATTTTTGCTGATTCTTTTGCATAAAACCGTCAAGTTCCTGCTTTTAGTCAAAGACAAAGACAGAATAAAATGAATTATAAATTTAACAACGAAAAGGAGAGCATCCCAAGGATTAATAAAAGGAAATAAAAGCACAAAGTGGGAAAGGGGAAAAGTATATTGTTGTATGGTAGGAATACCTATAGAAATTAGTGTGTTCAAAGTTAGATATTTTACTTATTCACTATGTCTCACTTTTAGAAAGAAACCTTATGGAACTGTTATTTAAATGACTTAAAATTTTAAAGTAGAGTTTTTCTAAGGACTGATGAGTAAGACAGCTGGAAAATTACTACTGATAGAAAATTCACCAAATTATGACATCTCTCAGATCTAATACCAGCAAATGTCCAACTTTCATAAGTAACTTCTACAAAAATATTGACATAAGCATTTCACCATTTTCTGAATGATAATAAACATTTATGAAGGACAATATTTGGAAGGGATGGACTCAAAACTCTAACTTAAGTGAGGAAATTAAATTATCAAAAACCTAGGTGTAACTGTTACTTTACATTACATTTTATATTTCATTGATTCTACTAAGAAAAATGGCTAGGTACAAAGAAGAAATATTTTCCTGTAAAACATCTTGTTATGTATTTTCTGGAGAAGAGTTTGGCAAAATATAAAAAACTCTAACTGGAAAAAAGAAACCTAGGTGTAGTTTCTGATTTCATAGGAGAATTGAAGTTTGAGTGAATAGTTATTTTTAAATAAAATCTTAGAAACTATTTAAGAGAATGACTTTCTATGGAAAAAGTAATGTCATACCTGTTTCTTTCGTCTAAGCCCATTTCTTATTCTCATTCCATTTTCTTTATCAAACACATTTCTTAAGAAGGTATGCTATACCTATTGTCTTCCCACCCACTCCTTCTCAATATTCATCCCTGAAATTCAATTTGCTGCAGTCATCCATGTGTCCTAATTGGCAAATTTGATAAAGATGTTATAGTTTTCTTGCTAAATTGGTCATGATTTCAAAATAGTTGATTATTCTATCTTTTGTGAATTATTCCAGCACTTCCTTAAAAGTACTAATATTTAAGAATCACCTTAATAAATACTAATTTAAAACTACTATTGCCACAGAATCTTTCCTAAAACTCTCATTCATTCTTCATTTGGGCCTTTTGGTATGACTCCTTGTCTGTGCCCTTAAACATGCCCCTCTTGAGCTTAATATTGATTGCTAGGTGATTGCTCTTAATGTCATAATTTTAATTATAGCTAATAGTGATAATTATTGGCATGATAGTTATGGGCATGAAAAAATACAATTTCATCTAGTCTACAACAATATCTCTGCTAATCTGAACTATTTGACATGCAATCATGTATATGGTAAATTCTAAGGTAACACATTCCTTTCATGAAAATTACTAGCAGGCAAAGATTGATGCTACTGATGAGATTATGATTTGCATTAGAAACATGTGAAGGTAAAGAAAACTGACACACTATTGAACCTCCATATTAGTAAGCATTCTCACATATCTATCTATGGAGTAGTCAATTATTCAAGAACAATTGGATATCACACCAGCAGTAAACACAATGGAAGACAAGTTAATATTACCTACTCCAATTTCAAATCATTTTTTTCATGCTGTTGGCATATAATTTTTGAATTTTATAATTATGTAGATTTTATTAAACCTTCTTTATTTTTAGTGTATTTTATTTTATTTCTCCTCTTATATTTTCTTTTTATTTAGTGCTCATAATCATGATAGTATAGGCCTTTACTTATTCACCAAAATAAGAAGCTTGAGAATTTTCTTAGATATGTCTAACTACCTCAAATTTTCATTCACCACTAAGTCTGTTGTTCTATGTTTAGTAATAGAGTTTTGTGAGACATAAATCACCCACCATAATACATATACTTCTAAAGTGAATGAACTTCCTTCACTGGTTGCAAATATGCTCCTAATATTGTATAATCTTCACCACTGTCTTTTTGCATAATATTTTTAAATTTAATTTTGTTGTCCAGGTGATGTACAGAGGGGTTATAATTACATTCATAAGATAGTGAGTATCCAGAGTATCCCATGATGATACTTTCTACCGCACTTATTTTGTAATCAGTTGCCTGTATGTCTTTTACCCTCATTAACTGTGAGGTCATAGGGACACTGACAACATATAACCATCTATTTCCACGTTCACTGCAAAATTCTTAGAATATGGCACATTTTAAAAACTTATTTACATTCATACATGAATAAATATGTCAATGATTAAGTGAAATGTAAATTCATTGAATAATAATTAATTAAATGACCTTATCTATAGCTCTACTTAATATGAGAGATTGCTCTGGTCTGTGAAGCACTCAAACAAAAGACATAGATCAATTGCTGAGGGAAAAAAATATTGTGAGAGCACAAATTTGGAAGTTAGCACATGACAATGCTTTTTTTTTTAATCTCAATATTTTAACGGAGGTGTTTATGGTTGTGAGCTGGATGTTGAATGTGAGAGCCTATAACGGAGTCAGAATCAATTATTTTCATTATCTTTGAAAATAAGCTTCGGTTGTTTATATTATGAGAAAATAATACATTCTACATATATCATGCAGACTCATCTACATATATCCATGTACGTTCAGATTGTTTTGGTTTGAAAGCTAAAGGTTAGGAAGGTCATAGCAGATTTCCAACTTGGAAAAATAGGATAGATTTAAAAGAAAGAGTACTCCAATTTAATTTAAAAGATATCAACTATTTTTAAAATGCAACACACACCTGTTGCTGCTTACATAATTATAGTCATGGATCTTCCAAATAACGTATTTCAGAAAAACTTCAATTATGTATGAATCATTAATTCAAATATCAGTAATATCCATTAATTAAAAGTAATATTAGTTGTCATTAGAATCAGAATTGAGATTGTCTTTAAAATTTGGTTTTTAAATTACTTAGATTATTTTTTATCTCTGGCATAAACTTGCTGTTTATTCATTGTGACATCCACCATGGCTATGCTGACACTCTAGAAAAATCCTAACAAAGACTCAGACTGTGGCTTTGTAAACCTCTGTTGCTGTGCAAAATAAAGTAGCAGTATTAAAACCTTATAAAAGAAAGCCCCTTGTTGCTATGGTAATGTCTAGTTCATAAAGGCTCAAAGAAGGAACTCTTCTCTGATTCACCTGGGCCATGTTTTTTACACTGGTGATATTCAGATTGATAAGGGTGTCTGGGAGATAAGCATTTGCTATAAGCAGGTAGAGAATCCACACACACTTTTAGTCTACAGGAGCAGATTGTAGGCAAATAATTCCACACTCAATTAATTCATTGAGGCAACATGTAATACACAGTAGTGATTCAACACTCATTCAGAATATTTCTACCATGTTGTCTCTGCTCTTAAAATGACATGTGCTATAGTTGTTTCATTGTTTGCTTTCAGTGAATCATATTGAATCATATTCAGAAAGAGATTACAGGGAAGGAAGTGGGAAGAGTCATATTAATCTGACACTGATGTTCCAACAACAGGTAAGAGAATCTAAAGTGCTGGCTTACTAACAAATGTAATTTAAAATCCCATTTCTTCAGAAGATATAACACAATACTTTTATATATTTGCTTATTTTTCAATTGATTGCTAATTCTTTCAAACACTTGCACTTGTCTACATATGTGCATGTGTTACTGTATTTAAAAACATTTTATAGGGATAAGTGTGGTGGCACATATCTAACATTCCAGCTACATGAGAAGTGAAGGTGAAAATCAGAGAACTGAGGTTCAAGGACAGCCATGGCAAGAAAAGTTATCAAGCCTCAGTCACAAAAGGTAGGCATGGAGGTATGTCTGCAATCCCAGCTATGCAGAAATCACTGGTAGGACAATTGCAGTGCCAGGTAGCCACAGGGAAAATGAGACATTCTGTGAAAAATAGGGCTGTGGTGTACCTTAAATGGCACAGAGCTTTCCTAACAAGAACAAGGCCCTAAATTCCAGCTCCAGTACTGCCCAAAGTTATTTTTTATCCTAGCACAATGAATTATAGAAACATCCTGCAAAATAATAAAAAATTATGTTGCAAAACTACTAAATGATGATACAGTAGCACAACACACACACACATATGCAAACTCTCTTTTGAGTATTTGGTGTAATGGTGTAACAGTAATTGAATATATTGTCATACTGGGAGGACTAAATCAGTACTATATATAAATATATACTTTTATTTTAAAACAGATGCATATAAATTTTCCCTTGCCTAGAAGCTAATCTATTGTAATAGTTATGTTTTATAATTTTCAATTATTTTGAATACCTTCTTATAAAGGATTCTACATATATTGCATATATGATAAAGCATATATTGATAAAGCATATATTGATAAAGCATATATTGATAAAGTTTAAGGTATTAAGTGTATGCATGATGCCTTTGCAGATTATTTCATTGAATTAAATGTCTATAAAGGTATCCTGGAAGAACTATATGAAATAATGCATCAGATAAATTCCTTGATTACTTTGCAAACATAACTTGTATATCTTCAAAGCCACTATTTCTTAGGAACTTCCCATGACTTCATGATTACTGGGCCTCTGTGTGCCTTTTGAACCATCTAGTATAGACTTATCAATCTATATTGTATTTATTTCTATCTTGTATTTTTTTCAGACCATAAGCCAAGTGAAAGCAGGGATTGGTGATTTCAATATTTTAATCTTCCCTAGCAATAGATCTCAGCCAAAAATATATGTAATTAATACAAATATTAAATGATGAATTCTTATGATAATTTACAGTGTATTACTATTAGCTGTACATATGTCTAATGACTATTTGCTACATCTATAAGATACTGAAATACCTGAGGATTGTCTATCTGTATAATTCTTTTCCAAGAACACAAACCAGATACTTAGTAAACATTTATTAAATTTTAACTAAGGAGTCAAAAAATAAAACTTTACTTCCTATTATTTCAATGAGTTTCTTTAGATTGTAATAACTACCACATACAGTGTGTTTTCTTCTGAGAATAATGAACACCTTCTTCCCTGCCCCTGATTATTAGGCTTTGGATATGCTTAGATTGTAGTTTCTAAGACAACCTTCTTTCTGAAAATAACATTTCTTGTCCTTTCTTCAGGTGCCAGATTTGAGAGGCCTTACAAATACATTGAATAATAATCTATCTTAAAACCTCAGACATAGTACTCAAATAGAGTACATGTCTTCTGGAATCAGTATTAGATTTAAGTGTAATACAAAGTATTTCTATGTACTCTAATTCAATTACCCTACCTGAACCATCTGTGACACCACACATACATTTAGTAGGTTTGTGTACAGTTCAAGTTATTAAAAGCATATTATACAACTCACTATGATTCTCAGAAAATGATTTTAGATAGATATAGCCAGTATGATTTTCTAAGCTAATGCTTGAATGCAATTCTCACATTTCAAATGTAGAAGGCCTATTATTCTTACCACTATAAAGTTAAAACAATGGCAACTATTTAATAATTTTAGGGCTTGTACTGAATGATCAATACATACTACCTGGCAATAGTAAAGACTTTCGATTGTCAGTCACTGATTTGACATTGTTAGCTATAGCTCTGAATCAAAGAAAATGTTTCCTTGAAAGTTCAAAACTCACAAAGACTTGTGAACAGGTCAAGCAGATTGTAATACACTACATCTGCTCCTGTGCTTGCTCCACTTTTTAAATCAAATGTCATTCAAACAGTATTCTCCCTATTCCCACATGAGTTCTAAGACTATTCAGAAAAATCATGGGGAGAAAGATTATTTATTCATGAAAGCAGGGTTTCTTTGGTCATCCTAGATTTGATTGGCATTAGCAGAAACCATGTCTGACTCCAAAGATTTAAATATTCATTAGAGCATAATCGTGACATTTAAATACCTAAGCATTAGAAATTTCAAAGTAATTCTCATTTTAGAATAAATGTGGCCTATTTTACATAGATGACCTACCATAATGATAAAGTATTATAACCCTGCTGACTTCATTCTGTGGAAAAGAGAAATCTATAATATTTAGCATCATGTTAAAATATCCTACTAAGGTTGCTTAGATTATCAAAAACTTTTTTTCTGAAAAAATTTAAATAAATAAGAAATAGTTCGCTTCAGTCACTTTCTGTTTATACTTCTCTTTGAATGAATTGACTCCCTATAATGGTTCATATACATTACAATTTTATGACTTGATCACTGAACATAAAATCAAGGGTAATTCAATCACCCTTGGAGAATGCTTTCTTAAACTACCTGCCCAAAGAGAACCGCAGTATGGCTCTCTTGCCAGGGAATGTATATAAACATAAAGTTATATACTTATATTTCCATGTATTGAGCTTGCCAAACTTTCACAGTCAACACTAATTGAAATTGTATAACATAAAATCTCATTCACTGTGGTGTATCACTGTGCCATAATAATCCTTTAAAGATATCTTAAAATTCTTCCAATGTCAACCTAAACAGAAGTCTATATTTGAGTGAGTGGTTTCTGATTCAATTCTCTATTTAAAACATGCAACCAAACAACCCAAGTTTCCATTTTAACTTAGCTTCTAGGAAAATTATTTTAAAAGCTTTGTTGAATAAATGACATAAAATATGGATGTCTAATATATAAAAGTGGCTAAAATTGAAAAAAATTTAGCCCATCTAGGGAATTAAAATAATGAACATATCCATCATATTCAAGTTTCCCATGGCCATCAGTAATTCCTCATTTCCACTCCAACTCCACTGCCTTTAAGAAACTCCAGGTATATTAACACTACATATTAGTTTTTAATGTATAGAATTTCAGATAAATGGAATTACACAATGTGTAACTTTTTCAGTTTTGCATCTTCTACTCAACATGAGATTCAACCATATTGTGCAAGTAACAATAGTTCATCCCTTTTTTATTACTGAGCTCCATTGATCACATGAACAAAATCCCACCATTTTAAAAAGACAGTTCACCTTCTCATAAACATTTGGGTTGCTTCCAGTTTTAGCTATTGCAGGCAAAATTGCTATGCTCACTCATGTACAACTCTGCATGGGCAAATGCTTTAATTTCTCTTGGGTAAATATGCAGGAATGGAATGGCTCGGTCATACCATAAGTGCATTTTAAATTTTTAAAGAAAGTCTCAAATTGTTTTCTAATGTCTTTTTGTCCCCACCAGCATTGGCCCCCATGGGTTTCATGTACATTTATTAGTACATTAAATAAGAACAAATAGCATTTCCTGAATGCTTACTATGTGAATGCTTTTAGGCTAAGTAGTTAAAATATGTTATATCAAATAAGTACAACAATCTTAGAAGGCAGGTCTTAAAACCGAATCTATCCTGTAGATAAAGCACATCAAGGGATAAATCTGTTTTAATAGGTGGCATTAACTAACAAGTGACAAAAACAGGCTTTGAAGTTTGTACTGTAAGGCCAAATTTTCAGCTCTTAATTAAAACTTGCCACTCTATACTGACTGAATATATGTAATTTGTACTAGAAACCTATGAACCATTCCTCTAGATTATTATATGCCTTTTGTCAACTTTCAAAATGCTATTACAATTGTTTCATCAATTTTTCCAGCTTTTTCTTTAGGAAATAGTTTATTCATCTCCTAATATAACAATGAGAAGTAACACCTCTGAAGTCATATTTTGAATAGATATTTCACTGTAAAATTATGTTTCAGATTCGTTTTAAGTAGTTTAGCAATATAGTTTCTTCATATAAAATGCAGTCATTATAAGCCATAAAAGCTTCACATTATAAGCCATTAATACTGAAGATGTCATATGTCCTCTAAAATTGTTCATATAATAGTGAAAATAATTTATTTTAATTTATTATTATTGGTTACACAAATAAAAGTCAAGTAACTTCTCTCTAATACTCGCAACAATGTTTAAATGACTTTACACTTTTACATTTACTAAAAAATATGTGAAGGATTTAGGTTATGTTCAGGACTTGTAGCTTACAATATTGAACCAAATTTTAAGATCTTTACTTAAAAGACATTTTATAAGCAAGGTATATATCTTTAATTAAACAAATATCAATTGCCGCCTGTAGAGTCAAATTCCAAATTTTGAAGCATCCTATACAGAATGTTCAATAAGCTATAGAATAATGGGATTCTTTAAAACCACCTCTCTCATAAGTGAGATACGTTTTATTACTATTAATAATAAATGAATATGGACATTATATATGTAAATAATATAAGTTTATATATATGATATATTGATATATAATTGATACAAATTTAAGTTTCAAAATATTTAGAATTGAGCTGCTTGTCACTGTACAATTTCTGAAATCAGCTAGAAGTAGATTCCAGATGTTTTTTTCTATTTCTGGAAAGGAAATAAGACACCTATCTTGCAAGACGTTTATAACACACACACATACACACACGCACGCACATGCACATACACACACACACGGTCAAAGCTAAGAAACTAAGTGTATACTAGAATCCAGAGTTAGAGGGCAAGCTAGAAAGAGGGTTTTCTAATGAGAGGTGTGCTTTTTTATTTTCTTAGATTGTGGGGCTTGAATTAAGGGCCTGGGGTCCTGTCCCTGAACTTTTTTCACTCAAGCCTAGAATGATATCACTTTGACCCACAGTGCCACTTCTGGTTTTCTGGTGGTTAATTAGAGATAAGAGAGTCTCAAGCACTTTAATGCTTGGGCTAGCTTCAAACTGTGATCCTCAGATCACAGCCTCCTGAGAAGCTAGGATAACAAGCCTGGACCACAGGCACCAGGCTAAGGTGTGTATTTTACAAAACTGTATTAGTAGAAATTAGTTGTATAAAGGAATTTCACAGTAAAATTTACATTTGTATATAATGTGTTTGATCAAATATATACCTTCTATATTAATATTTCTTATCCCTCCTTCCTTTTTTATTTTCAGTGTGTTTCATTATGATGGATAGAGAGATAGACTGAGATTCACTTAAAAGTATAAATTCATTGGCTAAATTAGTCTATTTACAAGAGCTTGTATATTAGCAAATTAAGTTTGCCAAAATACCAATGTCAATATACAACTTATTTAATGCTTCTTACATTTTCACTTTATTGTAGGAGTTTACATTTAGAACAAAGAGTAGATGTTTACACATATTAAGAATTAATTTCCCTCTTCTCATAGTGACTTTCTAATATTGATTTTAGACACATCTTTAAAACGTTTAAATTAAGATATGTGTTTATTCACATGAATAAACAAATCCAAATAGGGAAGAATGTGAGCCATTTTCCCTTAGGCATCTGGTTGTAAAAGTACAAACTACTAGAATTATATTCAATATCTTTCTTGCTGATACAAGAAGAATGACTGTTGATTTTTACCACACTCTATCTATAATGAAAACTCCAGAGGTATATAATTGCTTTGTGTAATTGCTTTTATGGAATTCTTCGCATGCAAAGTTTACTCTTTTTAAAAGAACTGATAAAACATGACATAAAGGCTCCTTTTTCAAGATTTAAAGGAAAATATAATACTCACTTTTGCCCCTATTGATTTGCTTAAATTTCAAATGGAAGAAAACTCGTTAAATTACAATCTATTGTATTCTACACTAATTCACTCTATATATTTTGTTTTACTCTAAGGAGTGTGTAATATATGTGTATGCCAGACTTTCATCAGTTTCTGATGTGTTCACTGCCTACAATGATTGCTTTTCTTCAGATAAATTGAGCATAAGAAAAAGTGTTTCACATGACAAGTCTTTTACCTACTTTTAGCATTTACAGAATATCTTCAGCCATACTTTTCTCTTTCTACATTATTACCTTATGTGTAGGAAGTTAATACTTTTTCTACAAAAATTTGATTTCTAAAGTATTCTATAATTTAAAACTATCTATTCAAAACTATTTACTAATTGTATGCAGCTTTATTTTCAAATATAGTAATGTGTGCTCATCATGATCATTTATTAAACCAACTATATCTTATATGCAAAACAAAAAAACATGTCTTTGAGCAGATAGTATTTTATTCCCATTTACCAAATTAATGAGTATTATGCCTTCTATGATCTAAAATTCTGGCATATTAGCATATATGTAATCATCTTGCTGTACGGTATATTTTCATTTTCAAGTAACTGAACACAAAATAGCTCTTGCTATATTGGACCTCACCCAAACATGTTGAGCAAGATTCAGGAAAAAATACACATTTATTTAAAAGTATTATCCAATTACATATGAGAGACATCATGGACTAAGTCTGGGAAGAAAAATAAACACAAATCACACACAGTGGCTTCCATACAATCATAGATTTAACTTTAACACATTCATTGCAACCATACAAACACTGACATTCTTTTTCAAAACCCATTCCCCTTGTAAGTATTTGCAATCTGATGCCCTTGGCTGGTCAGACCTTCTCAACTTCCCCCTGTATACCCCGACATAAGGTCCAGACTTTTCAGTAACCAAAGCTTGATTGAATGATCCCTACATAATTTTCCAGCTGTAGTTCCATCTCCTTACAATACCTAGAAGAGTTAGTGCTACTTGGAAACTTTATTGTTTCTCACTCTTTAAGCCTAAAATGTTTTTCCCTCACTTCCTTATTTTTCTGGAAGTTTCTATACACTAAAAATTCTCATTTCTCAACATAATAGAGAAGAATCTTTGTTTTCCCTTCCATTTCCATTCCTTCCAAAATATTTAATTCATCATTCTACTTCAGGTTGAGGACTGCCTTTTGTCTTTAGTAGCCAAAATATTTCTTAGTATAGTTCATACATTCAATCTACAGTATTCCAAGTTACCATTTACTGCATAAAATTGTGGAGTGGATATGTGAGAAGTGTGTGTGTGTGTGTGTGTGTGTGTGTGTGTGTGTGATTGTGTGTGTTCATACTTATAGAGTAATGAGTTAATTCTAAGCTAATTATTTGTTGATGCGCAAGGAGAGCTTATGTTTGCAATCTATCAAAAGTGGCATTTCTTCACACGAAAAAAAAATAATTGCTATGCTTCACACCTTGGAGGTCATTATTCTAGTGTATTTTCCATTTTCACAAATGAATCTTTATCAACACAATTTTCTTTTGATATTTCAACTGGAACTTGTTATCTTACCCTGCTTTCTATAGAATTTTCTCAACAATATCTAAGTAAATAAACATACATACTTTTAAATTTTCTTTTTTTCTTTTTTTTTTTTTTTTTGCCAGTCCTGGGGCTTGGACTCAGGGCCTGAGCACTGTCCCTGGCTTCTTCTTGCTCAAGGCTAGCACTCTGCCACTTGAGTCACAGCGCCACTTCTGGCCATTTTCTATATATGGGTACTGGGGAATTGAACCCAGGGCCTCATGTATACAAGGCAAGCACTCTTGCCACTAGGCCATATCCCCAGCCCACTTTTAAATTTTCTTAAGGAAAAATTGAATGAATTGGGAGGGTTACTATAACTTCATATGACTCCCAGTTGTTTATTTAAAAGTTAGGTGTTCCTTGAAGGATAACATACACACAGAAAAGTATATATTTTCTCACAACACAAGTACCTCTGTATATTGTGTAACTACCAACTGGGACAAGAAATAGAATATGACCAGTAAACAAAGCCCCATTCAGATTCCTGCTACTCCATAGATTTCTCCTTCTACTAGCACTATTTACTATCTTGATATCTAATCTCATAGATTTGAACTTTATACATTATATAAATAGATTTGTATGACAATTATTCTTTAGGTCTAACTTCTTTTGACTATGTGTGTAAATTTCACCCATTTTATGCAAGAAACTAACCTTTTATCAATTTCATCATCAAATAGATCTTCATTGTGTGAATTTACACTTTTTCCATTTCTCTATTTAGCCATTTAAATTGTTTTATTCTGATAATATGGTGAAAATTCTATTAAATTCATAGCCTTACTATCTGATCATTTCAGAAAGCATTTTAGATCGTCATTTTCTTTTTGTCCATTTTCTACCCATTTATGTAATTTTATTCCTATTTATACAAATTCTAAATGGGCAAATCTTAAAATATATAGCAACTTAAGCTTAGTTTCCTAAGTATTTAAAAAATAAAAACCCGTGATGATCACATTTATGTATGAAAATTGTATAACATATGTACTAGAAAATGCTCACTCATTTCAGCTGTACAGAATGTCATTTTTCCCTAAATGAATATACTCCGTTAAATACAGGCTTGATGTAAATAAAGTCACGAGTTTCTACGACTGCTATGTGGCTTTAGAATTATGTAAGAAAAACCAGGCTATATTGACACTCTATCACTGATTAATTGTGTGAGCATGAAGTAATTTTCTACCATTTAAAAAATCTAATATATGTGCCAATTAATCTCCTCAAGGCATTTTCCTCTACTCTCATATGCTAATACTATATTTTCTTGTTAGTTGAGAATATCCTATTCATTTGAGAAAACTAAAAAGTGTAATTCTAATGAGGATTAAAAAAACATTCAAAAGCTCACTAGACAGTACGTTGAAAATTAACTACACGATTTGGTGGTGGAGATGGGAGTGAAAAACTCAGAGTGAGGGAAGGGGTGACATTGTTCAAAAAGAAATGCACTTGTTACCTGACTTAGGTAACTGTAACCCCTCTATACATCACCATTATAATAATAAGATAAAAAGGGAAAAACATTCAAAAGATAATTTGGGATTATTTAAAAATATTTTGTATGAGTTGCTTTACAGATCATGTAATGCATATTATGCCATGTAAGAAAATTTTTTTAAAAGAAGCTTTCCAAGATAAATGAAAATAAATGCATGGTTCTCACCAGGGAAGAGGAGTAGAAAGAAAGGTGGGGGTGACAGACAAGTACATAACGCCTACAGACCATATGACAAGTTAAAGATAATCTAAAAAGAGCATGGAAAATGCATGAAAAGAGCATGCATTCTGCTTTATTCTCAATTTGAGCAACAACTATTTGTCAAATGTCATGCTAGGTCCCAGGGACACTGAAAAATGGTCTCCTTTTTGAAAATAAAATGTAAAAACAGTAACAGTTCAGGAGGATAAACTTGCAAAGAAAAAACTACCAAAAAATAGGATAAATTCTCTAGGAGGGATGCAATCAATGTCTTTAACAGTTGTTCAAAAGAGGAATGATGAGCATCTGAGCAGCTGTGTTCCTATACATTTTCTGACCCGAGAGAAGAGTATGTTCTGTTGTGAATGGTATGACATTGTTCTGGAAAATTAGGATAGAAAAATCTTTCGGTAGAATAAAAGAGTATCAGCAATCTATAATATAGATTAACACTCTAAAATTCCTCAGTTCCATACAGGAAACAGTTATTGAACACCTGTTGTGTGGAACTCTGGAGATAATTGTAGACAGAAAAAGGTAAACCAAACGTACAGCTTGTTTTCAAAGAACTCAGGAGAGAGCCAAAGAAAATCAAGGTACATTGGAGAAGAAAGAAAGAATCCTATTATCGCCATGCATCTATGAGATTTCTGGGGTAGCAATAAGAGAAAGAAAAAGAATAGTAATTTACAAGATGAAAACACAGGATACAAACAAAAATCTATATAAGCTACATCAAACTTTGTCTTTCTTTAATGATATTATATTTATGTTGCTGGTCAGAAGAGCACTCCAAAATAAGACAGAAAACTAAACAGCATACTGCACAAACATTGGCACGGGGTGAAGACTGTGATTTCTACGCAATATCATACCATAGGAAATTAAAAAAAATATTCTCTTTCTTCCATCAATGTGCTTTTTTCTGCACTAAGATTAAAAATATAATCTTCAAAATCTTGTAGCAAGTAGTAGATTCTTAAGTTCTTCAGTGGCTTGTAAGAAATAGTTTCCAAAGATATTCAGTAAGAGTTGAGAGACGGATGTTAGGTTGCTAGAGATATAGTGATATTTTATTCTCATATCAAGGTTGAAAATAGTTCTAGTTTAAATTACATTTAACACTGAAACTGAATATGGACAACTGAATCCAAAGCCTAATGTATGAAACTGTAACAGCTCTGTATATCAGTTTGACAATAAAAAATAAATAATAAAAAAGAATATATGTGCAAGAATTGTCAAAGGTTAAGGGTGGGAGAAAAATGAGGAAGGAAATAAATTTGACAAGAAATATACTCACTACGCTATATATGGAACTGTAGACTGTAGCCCCTCTGTACATCACTTTGACAATAAATAAGTCAATTTAAACAAAATCATAACAAACAAACAAAAAGGATTGTCAAAGGTTTTGAATTACCTAGGCTTAAACTCAGGGCCTGGTACTACTTGTCTTACTCTCTCAAGGCTGGTGCTCTAATACATGACTTACAACTCTAGTCCAGGATTTTACTGGATAACTGCAGATGTTGTCTTGGGGACTTTTTTTCCCCTCTTGGCTGGCTTTGAATCACAATTCTACAGGCTTCAGTCTCCTTTGAGTAATAACAATTGTAGGCACAAGCCACTGGCATCTGGCAAGAATAAGACATTCTTTAACTAATGATCCTTGGATATGACGGAGTTAAAACATTGCAGGCTGTTTAATAGAATGTGCTCCCTCACCTCATCTGCAAACAACAACAAATACGCAATGCTGTCTTAGGAGAATTATATAAGAAAGTGCATTTTAAAGCACATCTCCATGAAAATAGATGCTAGTCTTGAAATAAAAAGAAAAGATATGTGCCTTAAAGTGAATAAATAGAGAATATAAAAGTTTACAAGTTGATTGAGAATAAATTGGTTACAAATGAAAGAACTGAACGGAAAGAAAACATCAGAGGAAAAAGAGAGTTGTACTACCTATAGGTGTGGATAGTGCATGAAGCCTAAAAATACTCAAGGATTAGACAGGCAAAACCATAAGGTGACAGGAAGAACAGAAAGAGGAAGTAACAAATCATAAAATATTTTAATAGAGGAATCTGTAGGCCTGAATGACTGACTTAATATAAAAACAGCAAAAATAATAGGTAGAATGCAATTGTGATTCTGGTTTATCAAAACAGAGAAGACAGGGGAGAAAGGGAAAAGGAGAGAGGGTGGAGAGAGAGAAGAAATGTGGCAGAAAAGAACAGAAAGGGAGCAAAGGATGTTTAAAGGGGTGATTATATAGCATGAGAAGATTTTCTCCTCTCAACTAGAGAGAGCTATAATTATGAACGTGTTGTGTTGTAGAGCTCTAACAGCCTGCTTCTTTCTAAGTGGCTGAAGTCAAGTTCATTATGTCTGTAGGGACTTGGAAAGCTCAGAACTAACAGTGGTCATTAATCACGCTGGCTAAATTCCTGAGCTAGTGACAGGAAGGTATGGAAAAGTGTGAAATTCTGGGCTTTTCCTAGCATTATTTTAACTTATTTTTTGACAGATAAATTCAAGCTGGATTCTACCCTCTGCTGTTAAAAGAAAGCATAGAATAGCACAAGCTTTGTCTTCCACACCATAAGTCTCGCCAGCTCAGAATTCTGTATGTTTCATACATAACGAACTAGTTGCATCATAGCCATTAACCTTCCCCTTAGTTACTGATAAAGTATAATAGACCCATTCTTTACAGAAGCACAAATGTATCTGTTGAGATAAATACTCTTCTCTAGGCCATCAAACTTGTCATTTTACAAATTCAAGACTATTTTTGAAAAAACATTGCCTGTTTAAAGTCAGTATGATGGAGATGGAAGAAAATACAATTTTAAAGGTGAGAGAGGAACTGATAATTACATTCAAACACTATAAAAGGAAGATGTAAGTTCTCCCATCTTCCTCATTAGGAAATTGAAGGAGATTTAAGATGACATATTAGAAAAGGAGAATTGTAGCTGTCAAATGACCAAAGCTAGCAGAAATAATCTTCTGCAGTCCTGTTAAATCTAGGAATTGTGTTGAAGTTGACTTTCTTTTGGAAGGCTGCCATTTTTTTCCTGAATAGTCTCAGTTGTTCTTTCTGAGGCAGGACAGAAATGGCCTGCTCAGAGTTAAAAAAATGCAATTAAGATATCCTGAGTTGGGGAAAATGGCATTGGCTCATTTGTATTTTCTGTCTATTTGGTTTGAAAGGTTGGCTTAGCTTCTTTAAGTACAACAGCCTTTACAAATGACCAATGGAGAGATGACACTTGCCTAGGAAGTGCCTTCCCTGGACAGGCCCAGCTGCAGTGAACTAAAGGAGGATTTTTCTGTCATGACAACTTTTTCATTGCGGACCAGCTGCTGCAGCCAAAGTAATCATAAACTTTGTAGAATGGTCTGTGTACCATCTGGATCTATTCAATGTCTTATAGACTCCTTCAAAACAGGTTTTAAAACTAAGTATTGACCCTTGCCTACCAGGTGTATTTACTATTGCCTAAAATAAATCTGGTTTGGGGCTAAGGAGGGATGCACAATCTTGGAAGAGTCTCAATATTTTCAAAAATAGAATGAGAAACTGGAAGTTGTCAGTATAGGCATGATCTTGATTTTATCATCACTTCTTTTTCATTTTTAATTGTTGGTGATGGAATATGTGCAATAAAACATTCATTGCACTTATAGATAATTTATATAGACAAATAAAATGAATTGCTGGGCTACATTCTTGCTGGTTCAGTAGATCATTTATATAGTATGTCATAAAAATTAACTATGACTATGTACAATTAAAATGATTGCTTCATTTTGAAACCATGTAAGAATTAAAAAAAAATAACAATGATAGGAGGCAACATTGTTATCAGATATCCTGTGTCATCTTGAAACACATTTCAATGGAACTGTGGAAAGAGAAAGTTCCCTTCAGCTCTATCACCCACATATGGGATGTCACATGAATAAGCACATCTATATGAGCAAAATGTCCTATATATTGAGCAAATCCAAGATAATTTGCACATATCATTAAATTGAAAGCAATTAGAGGGTTGAGTTGTTCACATATTACATTCATTAACAGAAAGACATGTATTTTAAAAAATTAAATATTTGTCTAAAGGTGTTGTCATTTAAGTTAGTTTATGAATATCACTAGTATAAATCAATACTAAAAAGATAATCATAAATGGTCAGGACACTTGAGATACTTCTGGAAATATGTTCAAATGGACAATAATCTCATGAGAAGATACTATCTATCAGTACCAGTCTGGGAAAACAAAACAAAATCATTTTGAGATACTGCTGTATACCATTTACTGTGACTAGAATCAGGACATGAATAGGTACTAGAACTTGATAAGGGTGATAGGTACACAATAGTGTGGATGTACTTAATGCCAAGTAATTGAATGTGTGAAAATAATACATTTTATGTTACATGTAGTTTACCATACCCAAAAGAAACAAAATGAAAAATTTAATGAGAGTATATAGATAAATCAAAATTTAGTACAAAGTTGGTTGAAATTTTAAATGGTACAGTCATATTGATGAACAGTCTGGCAGTCCTTAACTAACTAAACACAACATTACCAAATTGTTGTTTAATTTCCTTTTTAGGGAAATACTCAAGATAAATGTCTGCATAAAATGTCCACAAATGTGCATAACAGCATTATTCATAATAGCCCAATATGAATACATAACGAATGAGTATCAAATGATGATGAGTACCAAATAATACCTGATATACCCAACAGACTATTATTTGACAACAAAAAATAATTGCATACACTGTATGTCACCATACGAATCAAATTTCCAAACATTAAATGAAATAAAAGGAAGTCATGTATTTTACAATTTCACGCATATTTTCTATCTAGAATAGTACTATATTTAGAGATATAAAGTACATTAGAAGTTATCCATGGCTTAGGCAGAGAAAGGAGTATATTTCGGAGAAATGGAGAACTTTTGCTAATGAATGAGGTGGTTTCTGAGGGGAGGGGGTACAATGAAAACATTCTAAAATTCATTGCAGCAATAGTTACATGACTCTGAATATATTAAAAATCATGGAATTTTACATTTAAAATATGATATGTGAATGTGAATCAATAAAGCTGGTGTCTATAAAAGGAATGAGCCTTTTCTGGTGCATAGAATTTGATGAGTGTTACGTGGGAGTTTGTGTCCACACAAAGGTATTTTTTTAGCGGATGCATCTGCTATATTGATTTCTACAAAGTTAGCTTTGTACATCTCGCCTCTGGTTGATAGTCTTTCTTGTTGGCACTACACACTTTTCTACTATTGCAGAACTGGGAAGAGAAAATAAGATTCTGGCAGAATAATAGTAAATTTCTAGGTGCATTAAGAAGACTGATAGAATCATTTGCTTGGCATTGAGAGGTTGTTAGAGCATCTCAGATGAGCCAGCTGTCAAAAGTGGATGACAGGTTGTTTAGGGGTTTGCCTGTCTTTGCAAATGTCTATACTATGGTTTGTGAACTTATAAGAAAGAAATTAAAAGAATATTATATGAAGGGGCTGGGAATATGGCTTAGCAGTAGAGTGCTCGCTTAAATGCATGAAACCCTGGGTTCGATTCCTCAGCACCACATAAACAGAAAAAAACTAGAGTGGCACTTTGGTTCAAATGTTAGAGTGCTAGCTTTGAGCAAAAAGAAGCCACGGACAGTGCTCGAGGCCTGAGTTCAAGCACAAGGACTAGCAAAAAATAAAAAAATAAAATAAAACTATATTAGTTGAAGAGTCCTAAATGATAACTTCAAAGATAAGTTTTATCATTTATTTATTGATTGATTGATTCAAAAATTTTTGACCTAGCTTTTGTGCAATAGGGGTACAGTTACATAATAGAGCAGTGTGTACATTTCTTGTGATATCTTATACCCCGTTTTTCTTTCCCTTCCCTAGATCAGGTAAACATATATACAATACACAGTGCTCCAAAAACATATACAGTAGCCACGTGGCCTACACCAAAGGAAATTCACCTAGGACATTAAATGTAACCTCAACAATAGAGTTTGCTTATCCTTGTCTTATATGAAAGTACATACATAGCTTTTGAGCTATTGTGATCCACTGAGAGGTCTATTTTTGACCTTTATATGTTGAGCAGTTGTTTGGTTTTAGTTACATAATGTAGGGTCGTTGACCCAAACCTGTGAGAAATACCATTTGACAAGAAGTTTTTGATTACACAAGTTTTATCATTTAATCAATGCAAAACTATGTCTTGACAAATGATTTCTCCATGCTTTCTTTCCAAGTTAATATATTGATGCATCTAAAATTGGTTCCTCAATTTACTCAAGAGTAGCTCTAGCAATGTCCTTTTATCAAATCCTCACTAAAAACTAAAACTATTTGCAAATAAAAATAATCTTTCTTTGCTAAGAGAAATTGGTAAAGATAAGAAAAACAAGCTTCCATTCTATAAAGTGTATTTTATTGGATAATTAAAAATAGATTCACCTGTTTAGTTATATTGCACTTCTATATTTTCAAAATATTTTAGTGCAGTAATAGAGCTGGTATTTTTGTCTTGCATATTTGATAGGAAAATAACAAAGGCTCTCACATGCATATGTAGGATTTCATTCTTTCATTGTTAAGTAGATAAATCCCAACCAAAGGCTTCAAAATTATTTTTATCACAAAATAGCATATAGTAGAAATTAGCTTGATATATATGTCATGAAAAAAACATATACCACTGATAATTATATCATGAATTCTTTGGCCACATGAAAGAAAAATTACTCTTATGATTGTTATGCTCCTAAGATGTAATAATATTTTAATTAAATGAATTATATATTTAAGTCCCTATTCTTTAAATATTGTTAATATAACTAAGTTGTATTTGCTCTTTCATACTCTTTATTGAAATAAAAATATTTTGAACTAAATTCTCATGAGGAACAACAACAACAACAACAACAACAGGAAGTAGGGATGTGGCTCAAATGGGATAGTGCTGAATGAGCTGAAGAGCTCGGGGACAGTGCACAGGCCCAGATTTTAAGCCCCACAGCTGACAAAAACTAAAAATAAACTCTGAGGACCACTCCTACACTGTTGGTGGGAGTGTAAACTTGTTCAACCACTCTGGATAGCAGTATGGAGGTTCCTCAAAAGGCTAAATAAACATAGAGCTCCCCTATGACCCAGCAGCTCCACTTTTAGGCATCTACCCAAAAGATTACAAGCAAGATCACACTAAAGCCACCAGCACAACTATGCTCATGATAGCACAATTTGCCATCGCTAAAATATGGAACCAATCCAGACATCCCTCAGTAGATGAATGGATCAAGAAAATGTGGTACATATACACAATGGAATTCTATGCCTCTATCAGAGAGAATGATGCTGCCCCATTTGTAAGGAAATGGAAGAACTTGGAAAAAAATTCATACTAAATGAAATGAGCCAGATGCAAAAAACATGGACTCCATGGTTTCCCTTATCCGGAATATTTAGTACATGTCTAGGAAAATCCTAGCAGATCACAATAGCTCAATAAATATGTACATATGAACACATAAGAGGATGCTAACCAAAATGAACTTCAAGTTATGGAAACAAGTGGTTTCCAATTGTTGATGTTATTTTCAACATGCCATGTGAAATTATGCCTTTTTCTTTTGTCTTTCTTCCCCATGGTTTTACCCGTGAAGTCACTGTAACTGAGTGTGGTACCCTGGGTATTGTATATACGTCTATTGGAACTAGTGAAGGGAAGGGGAATACCAAAATGGAAAGACAAAGGATAAAAGACAAACCAATACAACATCAATACTTACAAAACTATAGGCTGTAAACCAACTGCACAACTCATGAGGGAGGGAAACGGGGATGGGGGAAGGCAAGAGAAAAATGAGGGAGGACATACCAATTTGGATAGGAAATGCAGACACTTCCTTACGTATGAAACTGTAAAGCCTTTGCACATCACTTGATAATAAAGAAAGAAAGAAATTAAAACATTCTCATAGGGATCAATAAAATCGATCTTCATTCCATTTAAACCCATCAAGAACTTATCCTTTTATGCTAAATTCCAGGTAAAAACAACCAACACAAAGAACACTTGAAATATCATTGCCTACTTTATTGAGACAGTATTTGCTAATTAGAAATCTGGTCCTCTGACTTGGATTTGATCTCTCCTAACACTGGCATCTCCACGTGGAGGTCTAATAGGGATAGCAAAATTAGCAGATCTAACATGACTTACCCATAATCACAATCCTGCTCTTTCCACTCTCTTTTCTGTCTTAATATTTAGCAACCAATCGGCTATCTTTCCAATCATTTCTGTCACTGGTTCACCAACAAAAGTAATTATCTCTATTCTCAAACTATTTCCAGAATCCATCAGTTTCTACTAAATAAGCCATTAATAGCACCCTAATTTATGTGACATCATCTCTCACCTGAATCACTAGAAACCCTTGCAACTAGTCTCTGTATCCAATCCTTGACTCACCCTTAGGGTTTACAAGGTTACCTAAGTTAACTTAAGTTTTGAATATCTTATCTTACTTCAAAATAAAAAGCTGTCTTCCTAGTGCTATGTATAAGGTCCCCTAAATTTACTAGCCACGGGGTAAGAGGAAATATATTTACTCTTCTTTCTTTGTTAGAAAACTATTTTAATAGGTCTCTTCATGAATCCTTCCCTCAAGTCTTAATCAAGTTAGTAATAAGCCAACACCCCTTCTAGGCTTTGGGATACAATAAAATTTATAAGGGAAAATCAAGAATACCTGCTAATATTTGTATTTTTATTGGTATGTAGTACAGTTGCACATTTCTAAAATGCATTCCATTAAATTTAGTGATTAAGTACTTTCCTAGTATATAACAGACTGAGTTTAATCCCTAGTTTCAAAAATAATCTCTGGATAAATAAGAACATGTTTGAGCTAACTTATTGATGGACAAAATTTGATTCAACAAGCTAATTTGTCATCATAACTCCTTATCACAAATACTCATTAAATATAGTGAGTTGATTGTTTAGAACTACTTTAACAATTTACTCATAAAATTAATCAAGTTCCATTATTTGTCAACCTCCTAATTCAGTCTTTGTCTTCTTAATAAATATTGCTGGCATCAATTTAGTGACTTTGGTTGGAAACTTAAGTCATCTTGATTTTTACAATTCTGACACAAGTAATTTATCAACAAAACTTGTCAAATATATCTTTCATCTCTATTACTTTTGATTTTCCCTTTCCATAGATCTTACCCCCCTGCTAACACTCTAGTCCTAGCCAATATTTCTCCTTTGGGCAATGACAACAGACTTTAACTCGGACATTGCACTTGTATGAGTTCCTCTTTAAAATCCATTTTTCAAACACAGCAAGATTTTTTTCTTAAAACCCCAATTAGATGAGGGCAATACATTTATTACACTGCTTAAAAAATTTACTTTGTTGTTATCATTGTTCTAGTTACACTTTAAAACATTCATTTATAATTGTTTTGAAACTTTTAAAGAAATTACAAAAGTAAGATAAAACAATTTTATAATATACCCTTCATAAAATGATTCTCCATGTTCTGGTCCTGTTATCCACAGTATAATTTTCAAATCCAAGTAACATGAAGAAAATACTATTTTTTAATAAAATACTATTAACTAGCTTCTAGTGCTGTTGGTCTTGTAGTCACATTTGAACCACTATTCTAACTACAGTCCATCTTTCTTGGATTCTTGATAATTTCAAGGATTCTCACAACTTTGCAAAAACTTTTCCCTCTGTCTCAAACATTCTTCCCCACATCTCGGTATGGTTGGCTCTTTTAGTTATTCATCCCCATCTGGGAAAGGCTTCCTGACCATCTTGTTTAAAACAGTTTTCCTCATTTATTTTCATTCTAGCACTCACCACTAACTTAGTACTTTCTCATGTACATTTTGTTTATTGTCTATATTTCCATACTAGACTTGAGCATCCCCCAAAATGGGACTTCTGTTTTCTTAGTTTGGCAAAAACCCCTAAGAATTACAAAGTCTGCTTGTCAAATTATAGGCACTCAATAAATATTGGCTGAATCTGTAAATAAACTTTCCAAAGTATATTAAAATAAACCAAATAACAATTGTAAAAACAAGTGTTATTTCTTAGTATAAAGTCTTAAGGCTTCTCTTATTCATTATCTAGTTGGGAAAAATGGAAAAATATTACTGATTTAATGATCAGATAAGTAAGGTTTTATTTCCCACCTGTATCATAGACTACCTAGGGTTTTGTGTTATCTCATAGAGTATTTTCATTTAAATCAACTCATTATTAACAATTGAAACTATGAATTTAACCTACATGTTTCCCTTCCGTGACTAGGGATCAAATTCAGGGTTTGGTGTGTGCTAGGCAATTATTCTACCACTTAGTTTTATGCCCTGCCCCTTAGACCTTATTGGGTTTAGAAAGCATCTATGGCACCAAACTAGAATTGTAGCTTTGTCCTTACCTATGCAAATAATCACTAGTATCTACTAAAAATAATTCCTACAGAAGAGATGAACAATAAATAACTGCTAAGTGAAAGACAATTGCTATTGAATATCATATTTGAATTTAAATTTTAAATGTTTTACTAGTGTACTTAAATGTATTGTACTTGAATGTAAGTTTATATTTTAGTAATCTCACCAATGATGATTTATTATTATATTTTATCCAATCCAAATAAGTGTTTATTTATCACTCTTGAATAGAATTACTTAAATTTCATGTCATGTAGAAACTTCCAAAATAACTAGTCTTGGGTAATCTATACACATTTTATTATTCTCATTTATTCTGGGGATTTATATCTTGACATATATAACATTTCAGAAAGATAAAGGATTAGACACATGTCTGACATTAGAGGACTAATATATTTTATTTATCATGGAATCAAAGTTTGAGTTTTAATAATATATAAGGTCAGATGAACAATAACCTCTTTTCTTGATGCACTTTCAAGATGCCGTTTACATTTTTACAACACTGCTTCCTGTTTCATGTGATAAGTAAACTGCACTTCTCAGAATTTTGAAGCTCTTGACAGTCATGTTTCAGTATTTATAGTTATAACATTTTCTGTGAGAGCTAGCTTAAAAGTATATTTTTGTGTGTTCCCAGACACAAACACATTCATACACACAGCACAATCTGTTTCTTCTATTTACACGTTTCTGTCTCCTTAGAAGATTCCCAAAACATATTAAAAGAGGAAACATACAATGGCATTTAGGAAGAAATTACAGTTAAATATGAGGCTGATATAATGACAATAAACTATGCATTTAAAATTTTTGTGAGCCAGGTCATTAGCAAAATATTTTGGTGTATAGATGAAAAAAATTGTTCCTATTTTTGGTGCCAATATTGGGACTTGAACTCAGGGCCTAGCACTTTTGCTTGGCCTTTGCTCTTAAAGCTGGTGCCTCTACCACTTGCCCATATGTCCACTTCTTGCTTTTTGGGGTTAATTGGGGATAAGTATTTCAGAGACTTTTCTGCCAGGGCATTCTGAGTAGCTAGGATTATAGGTATGAACCACTAGCACACAGCTGCCTAATTGTTTGAGAAGTTAGAACTATGAGTTTCATGCTTCATTGGTTTTGATGAGCTTAAAATGACACAAGTGAAAACAAACTTTATTCCAAATATTTCCATGGAATCAATATCATATCATCCAAAATAGAATCATCCTACATATGGATATCATTACTATTTCATGATGCTTACAACAATGACCAAATCTGGCATTTTGTTTCTGTAGTTTGAGTTATTCTGGCCTCATATGTCTTTACAGTTGGTAAAAACTTACATATCAAAACTACCTTAGCAACTTCATGGCAAATAATTTTAGCCTCACTTTTACATATGGGTCATAAGTGAGCCAAAACATAAAGGAAACCTAAACTTCCGATAACGACTTGAAAAGAAACAGTGAAAATGTGTCTGCTTTACTGAAATAGAATTATTTAACATGTCAAAGGATTTTAGATTAATTCACATTGAGACAGATATCTTGTATCCAGATCAATAAAATTTTGCTTATTAAGGATGTAATTCCCGATTTAGCTTTAAGAAACTTTTGAGATATCTTACACCATAGTACACTTATTTTAGATATTATCTCAAAGATATTATTTCAAAGAGAAGCTGGAGGATTTGGCTCAGAAATAGGACAGACTGAAACAAAGACTGATGGAGAGTTGGAACATAATGCCCAAAGAAGATTGAGGTCATACCCACTCAGGAAACAAACAACTAATCAACTGAAGAATGGAGTGCTGAGGTGGAGGCCGCTGTTCCACCCCAGTTCTTCTTGGTGTAAGATTTTGGGAAAGCAACATTGACATTTTCAACTTTGTTTATTATTTTCTACATAGTACAATTAAAAATATATATGTTTGTTAAGATCCACATATTATAATTTAGAACACAAAAAACAATTTCACAAAATTTGCTGCTTACTAAAATACAAGAATTTACCAAACCACTGAGTGTCTTGAAAATAGTGCAAACTTCATTTGTCTAACTTGAAACTCATTAGCTTTCTCAAAATTAATGTAACTAAACAAAAATGTTTTTTTCCATAAATTGTACTAAAATAAAGTCGATCAATGTACTAATGACACATTTTAAGAACATTTCATTGTAACAGGAATAATTTTTCCTCAAATGTTTAGTATACAAAATATGATGGAAATTTCCAGTAGAAATTTATGTTCACATAAAATTTCTAACTAGATTACCGAAGAAATATTAGTTTTGCTTACTTTACCTTTATAGGTATTTTGAGTTAGTATAGTTGATGTAAAATAGAAATGGCAGGTTCAATGCTCTGTATCAGGAATTTCATTGAACCTTGTACACTTATCTGTAAATTAGTACAGGTTTAACTCTTTTATAAAGACTATCAAGTTGTATTAACATGGTATCTTAAAAACAAATGCACACTTGACCTACCTTCTTTAATTTGAAATTATTATATTTTAGAGCATTGAGTTTGTATATCTTTTGTTAATAATTAAATAACATTATCAAGTACATTTTCTGCCTTTAAAAATTTTAGAATAATCACAAACCTCTTAGAGAAGTTGGCAGGTATTAAGTGGGTAAGGGAGGGAACAGAAAAGTAGTGAAAAGCACATGTCTTTCATTATAGCCGATAAAAGATACACTAAGATAGAGCCATAGAAGCAGTTCACAAAATCTTGGACTTACCACCAGCCGTTTTGCTGGCTAGAATTCTGTGAACAGTTGTGATGGCTCTATCCCAGTGCATATCTTTCAGCTATAGAAGTTAGTGACAATGCTAATTCAATGGTGAAACATGCTTTTATGACTATTAGCAGAAAGCTTGAGCAAAACTCTAAAGGCAGAAGCAAACCTAACACACACACACACACACACACACACACACACACACACACACAGAACAGATAGTATTTTGTTGAAGTGAAAATTATAATAAAACATTTCCAGGTATCTTCATTGAATAGTGTCCCTGTGTAATACTAAAATGCTATCTGAGACTTCCTTTTTTATCTTAGTTGGACTATGAACTTACATGTACAGATATGGTCTAATGAGATAAATGCATTCATTAATAACATTGAAATGACAATACCATCATTTATGATGCAAGAATAACTAGTACTTGAAGTTTTAGAAGCCTCTTCCATATGAGCATATATACTCATATATACTGTCCCCAAGATATGAAATATAAATCGGTTTTAAAATCTCTATTCTTCAAAATAGTGATTACACACTGATGAAAACCATAGCTAATGAAAGTGGAGTTGGTACTTCCTCTCTCAGGTCTTCTGATACTCAAGGCCCTAGCATTTCTTACCCCTAAACATTTAGCAATGACAGATATGTGGGTTGTAGGCGAGAAATCTTCCCTGAAGTGGATGCAACTTCATGTATACTCCCATGCCCCCAAGCTGTGGAATTCTCCAGCCTGCTTGGAGGAGGTCCTGACGGAGCTATATGTGGAGGACAGTGAGAATGCCAGATGGCAGTTTGTGAGAAAATCTGGGACCAAGGCAGTCAGCCAAAAACAGTGAACTGAAGGGAAAAAAAAAGGGTGATCACCAAGAATATATCTCTCCACACATATGAATGAAAGATGAATTAGAGTTCATCTTCATCTAAGTACAAATTTTTCATGCAAGTTTGTACACACATCCATGTGTACAGCAAATCAGAGTTGTAAAGAATTTGAAACAACTTGTGTTGCACTGATTTTTCTTACTACCATTTGTTTTTGCTCTATTAATGCTAAAACGAAGCAGTCCATTGACAAGAGAAATATAGGCAAACTTACAAACAATCCCAAAATGTTTATCATCAGGAGTAGATGAGAATGCTTCAAGAAACCACTTTCAGCTTGATTTGTGAGGAACAGAGGCATTTGCATTGTATTGATTGTTATTGTGTGCCTTTATCACTTTTATTGTTTGCTGCAGTATAGCCCTTTGAAGGTCTGCCAAACCACTGCGGCTTGCTCAAAAGCAGGGCTGAATTTTAATTAAGCTGAGCCAAATAGACACAGAACAGTTGAACTTGATTAGACCACTTGTCCTGATCCACACACAAAGGGCATTCAGCATACTTATTTTAATAACTGACAAGGTCAATTCATATATTTGCTGAAATTATCCAGATAAAAATCACCATTTGTCAACATATTCTTTCTAAATAAGACTTCTACTTCTCTATTTGAATGTACGAAGCAAGGAGAGCCAACACTGTAGTTAGCAAGTGAGAATATATGTGGCATTATATCATGATAACAGTAATATTTTATATTCCCTAGGAAGAGGCAGTATATGAATTCAGTAATTAAGATTCAATAGAATGATTCAAGCAATAGAATGTGTGTATGTGTGTGTTTATGTGTGTGTGTCTGTGCATCCTAATTTAACTTTCCAACATTTATCCATGAAGAAATTTACCTCATTGTTTAACTGAGATAAGAGAGCAAAGGAAATAACAGCATTTCATGAATTATTATTTTAGAGATTTCAAGAAGAACAAGAAACATAGATTTGTAGCTTCAACAGAACCGTGCCAAAATGTGTTCCCACAGTAACTTCTGAAAAACGCCAGTGTAATTTTCCCACACACCATAGAAAACTAAGTCTCAGATAGGACCATGTTTCTGCAAAGCAAACTACCGTTAAATTGACTTTGCTGCTAAGGTAGTTCAAATAACCTCTGGGATACACTCTGGAAAAAATTTCCTGAGGAGACTTTCAAAATCTTAGAAAAAACACCATCCCTGAGGAGGGCACCAATTGCAGGCAATATTTTCAAAAATATAGCTCTTTGGTTTCAGAAGTTATTCTTATACATGAGTTTGGGCATCAAAATGTTGGATAAACAGAGATATTAAAACACAAAAAAGATAGTATTTTAAGGAAAATATTCTCATTGAAATTTGCAATATCCAGTTTTCAAACTGAAACAAAACTTTGTGTACAGATACTGGTGTAAATACTTTGGAGTGACTCTTCCCTTGATAAGTCTAACTAAGAATTTTAACTGAATTCTGCCCTTTATTTCCAACATCCTAATACCAGTTGACTACTTGTAATCCAGAGAAAATAATATTCATCTCAAGATTAGCAATTTCTTACTTAGTAAAATTTTAAGTATAAACAGAAGTCCTTTCTGAATCAAATTTCATTTAAAAAAAAACAAGATGGAATATTCTCATTCTGATAACAATAAAAAGTAAGCATATTCCAGCTACTACTTTCACTTGGGTGTAATTTCATGGTACATGATGAAAAGGGAGAAAAAGTTTTGTAATGGTCCAAATAACTAGAAAGAACATAAATTTTGAAATTCAATCATTCTGAGTTAGAAGCCTGCATGCACTATTTTCTAGACACATTATGTTTCTCTGGTAACTTAATCTCCATTTTAACATGGATAAAATGGAAAATAAACTAACATATGGGGGTAATACAATCATAAAAAAGATCCAATGTAATTTCTATATCATGCATTAGAGAATCTAAAATACATTTTAGTATGTAAAAATTTTATTATATGTAAATAGTTCCACAAAGCAGATGCAATTTAACAAAGTAGTCTATGAGTACAGTGCATCCTGATCAATGTCAAATTTTAACAAACTCACATAAAAAGCAGGTGCTATTCCATGAGACCTAGCATCTACTTGAAAAAATATTAAATTATGTCTCCAATTTTAGTCCCAATTTAAGGAATTTGCAATGTTGGCATGTTTATGTACTCTTTGCTTTTGTTGTCTTTCTTCCCAATGGAATCCACTTTCCACAAGTTTATAATGCATCTAAAGCATTTAGATTCACCTGAGGCTAATGCAACATACATAATGATCCCCATGAGTGTTTCCATCCTATTAATGTGAGCATATCATACTTTCAATTTCTATCCATTTTCATAACAATAAATGAAATGAAAAAACTTAAATGCATTCCCTACGAAAGAAAGGAAATAGTATTTACATTGAGCTATTGACTGATAAGTCACCACCTCCATGGAACAACTTGAAATGCTCATTTCATATCTTCTATTCTAAAGGTCAGCTTTGTAGTAGAAAAATGTGCCAGTACAGTCTGAGTGACCTCTTCCAAAACACATGTTGAATTAAATCTCCATCAAAACAGTATTAATAACCTCCTTAAGAGATAACCAGATCATTAGGGCTCTACCCATTTGAATGGCTTAAGCATGCAATGAGTTAATTTAAAAATGTAGCTCTGTCTTATAACTGCTCTTTTGTTGTCTCCAATGCTTCTTTACTTCTAACGTGTTGTGATGAAATAAGAAAACTTTCATCATGTGCCAGTACCTTGATCTTGAATTTCCCAGCCTAAAAACACATGAGAGATACATTTTTTCAAATTTGTAAATTACCCAGTGTGTAGTACTGTGTTATAGTAATATAAAACAAATTATCTTGATACTTCAAAGTCAAATCTGCAAAGCAGTAGAGCATATCTGTATAATTGTATTACTCTACATTTTATGTAGGTCAGTTTAGTACTGAAAGGCCATCATTAGAATAATATCCCTACCCTGTTGCCCTGTAATTCAGGCCATAAGAGTGATCACATTTGGTAATTTAGTATTTATTTATAGATTTTTGTGTCTGTTGCTTGCATGCCTTCTGGCTTGGAGGCTCTAAATGGGCAAGTACCACCATTTTTACTGCCAATAAATATCATTTTAAAATGGTGCCTAACTCTCAGTCAAGGCTCAACAAATATTTGTTGACTGAATTTAAAATGAAGAAAATTTTCAAGTCTAAAAGCTAAGCTAAGCTGCGTAGAATGATTCATGCCTATACTCATAGTTGTTCAGAGACTGAATCAGGAAGATTATGAGTTAGAAGACAGCATGGGCTACATAGCAAGTTTCTGGCTCAAAAAAATGAGTGGGTAGGAAGAAAAAGCTCCTAATGAAAGGAAAGGGAAATGTACATGCTTATTGTTTATCTTTTCCCAATTACTTGTACTTACTTTCACTTTGTTCATTGGTTTCAATCATAACCAGCATATTTGTTATTCAGTTTTTCATCAAAGGGTGGAAGAGACCTTGAGATTTTGCTGCCTCTCAGTACTGCTATTACTCATATAGCATTCAGTAAATGTTACCTTTTTATCTTAAAACTCTAGAGACTTCATGAAATTCAGATTGGAAATACTATTGCCTAGAAGAAACAGTAAGAGCAACATCAACAAACAAATATAACACATAAGTGCCCAATTAGCCCTTACAGATATTTATTCTTTGGCAAATAGCAAACGATGAACTCACAATTACAGCCTATTTTATCCACTCACTGGAGATTCTGCGTTTAGTGTGCCAGTCAGGAACCTATTGGTGAATTGGTTGAGATAAAGAGGATAAAGAGGAAGAAGTGAAAGCATGTAATAGAGAAGAGGTAGGATAAGGTGATGGACAAGAAGATAGATCACACAAATGATAAAAGGGAGAGTATTGGGGAAGATGAGAAGGTAGCAAGGTAGAAATATGTTGTCATGGAGAAATAGGAGAGACTGGAAATTTACTTTGGTGATATATAAAAATAAGTACATGTAAATGTTGTCAGTCCACTGAAGCTATTTTAACCTTATGTACTCGTGTGAAACACGAGTATGATCAGTAGTACGATCCCATGTGACTCAGTCTTGTGTGCCTCATAATCATACAGATAGCTTAGAAGTCTCTAAAATCTTGCTGTCCATCCAGTATGGCAGTCAATATGCACATGTAACTATGATTTAATTAACCAATTTTAAATCAAAGCAAATATTGAGTATCAATCACACTAATTTCCAATAGACACATATGGCTAATGCATTACATTTAAGACAATGTAAACACAGGTAATTTCCAACATCATAAAATTTATATTGTATAGCACTGTTTAGAAGCATTGAACTTTATCATGACCCATTCAAATATTCTCTGTAACATCAGTGGTATAAAATATTTCCAGAAAATATTTTATCATCATCTGTTCTATCTGAAATGATGGATGTGAAACATTGACAAAATGACAGTTTTTAAATGTATTATCTGAACTTATGTCCAGAAATCTCAGTTGTTTCTACTTCTGTTGCTGTCACTTTCATCAGAGATATTTTTATGACATACATATATCCTCTCATTAAATACTTGGGTAATATATTTAAACAGAAATATAGCTATAACCCATTAAATAATCTGAAAAATGTTCTAAACTTGTAATCAAAGTAACTACATGGATAAAATATCAAGAAAATAGTGAATGGCTATATTGTATGTCATATTTTGTTTATATTAGTATAATGTGATATAGAGGTAAAATGAAGTGCCTTTTAAAAATATCTTTGGGGCAGGGAATGTGGCTTAGTGGTAGAGTGCTTGCCTAGAAAGTGTGAAGCCCTATGTTCAATTCCTCAGTACCACATAAACAGAAAAAGCTGGAAGTGGCACTGTGGCTCAAGTGGTAGAGTGCTAGCCTTGAGGAAAAGAAGCTTAGGGACTGAGCCCAGGCCCTGAGTTCAAGCCCCAGATTGGATGGATATATATATCTTTTTGGGTGAATGAAACTGCCTTCAAATGGCAAATTACAAAGTCAGTTTGAACTCAAACTGCAATTGCTACCATATAAGTAGCATATTCCTAGGCTAATACTAGTCTTTTGTAAATCATAATTTGAGAATGAAGTGAACACAGGAAGATACCCTTTAGATTGTTGTCATTATTCTTTAAACATTCAAAGTAGGAAAGAATCATTAATGAAGATTTGGTTAAGTTTAATACTACTGTAATTTAGACAAGAGAGGGAGGGATGGAAGAATGATAGATAGAGGTCTGTAGAATTCAGAAAAGCAATGGATTGGAATTTCAAGCTCCTTTGGATTAGAATATTCTTTTTTCCAACAGAGTATTGTGAGGTCTGTGTACAGGAGGGAAAATTTTGCCACGTAAACAAGTAGAAATGGGAGGACGTTTACAAAAATTTTACATGGAAAGCTACACCAGTTCTATAAATAACTTAAGTAATTCAAATATGGATAGGACGATTGAAACTTCAGCCAAATAAATAACGCTCAGACAAAGCCAATTAGTATGGACATTTACTCCATAACTAGACAATAATTGAAGCACATTTCTACACAATAATCAGTAAATAGCTAAAATTTGCTGTCCTCTATTTAATAATGAGGTATATTTTATTGCTAATATGGTTAAAAACTTTGTATAAGACTAAAAATGAACAGTAAGGTTGGTGATACTCTGTTTTAATAGTACTTAGAATGTAATCACTTCATTGCTTCAGTACTGGTCTTACGACTTAGGGTCCACTCTTTAATTTGGGGGGCTTCTCTTTGCCTTTAAATATATCAGGAACATGTTTCAAGGTCTCTCAAAAGCACTGCTACAAACATGTGTAGCACATTCTCTTGGGTGAATAGAAGTTTCCACAAAGGATGGTATTGCATACAAACAGAATGTTGTCATATCCTGATTACTGAACAACACTGTATGAATAATACTTATAGCGTGCTTCTTGTATTCTGAGTGATTTACTTGTAATGACCCTGCTAATCCTCACAACAACTTAGTAATGGAGGTATTATAATTATCACATTATAAATGAGAAAAATGTTAATACTGATGCTTAGTTTTGATTCCGGTGCTCATAGATTGGTTCCTAAGGAACTTTATAATGATTATAACAACTTACTCCTAAGATGTAATGAAAAGTAGTTAGTGGAGTTTAAACCACTAGAAAATAACTGCAACTCTGATACTTATCCAAAATACCTCCACTGAACATTACAACAATGAAGCTGAAAGAAAAATCAGAAAGCCTTGTCAGATTTTGTTTAATATCATTTCTTGAGCAAAATAGAACAGAAAGCACTAGTAAATTAGAGAAGCACTTACTTTATCCTTCAGTTCTTATCAAAAGTCCAATATGAGATGATATTTTCATAAATGTTTAATCCATGTGCATAAATTGGATGAGAAGGCAAGATAGGGTAAGATAGGACAGAACAGAAAGGAGGAGAAGACAGGAGATGAAAGGAAAGGAGAAGAGAGTGGAGAGAAATAAAAGAAGAGGAGAAGGGGAAAGGAGAAGGGAGGAGACGGAAGGGGAGGGGAGGGGAGGGGAGGGGAGGGGAGAAGAGGGGAGGGGAGGGGGGAGGAGGGGAGAGGAGAGAGGACAGAACAGATGACAGGAAAGAGCCTGAAAGGGAGAAGAAGACTGACCCCAGGAAAGGACAGGGGAGAGCAAGACCAGGAGAATATAAGGTGAGTGAAATCCCAACATCAACAAAGTGATGAGGGTGAATAAGGCAAACAAGGGTCGAAGAATTATAGAAAAGACCTGACACTACTACTGGACCATAAATAATTAGTTTCAAGTGCTCGGGAAAATAAAAGTTGCATTGGGTTAATTTATGTGTAAGTGAAGAACATCCACAATTTGGAGAAGATTCACTTCAGTCCTTCCCTATACTGAAATAAATGACTATTCTGAGTCGAGCCCTACATCAGAACTAGAAAGAAGGATAGATGTAACATTCTTTAACAAGGTTGAAAGGGGAAAAGACAGAACCACACTATGGCCCATCACAAAATTGCAGACATACAGACATCATGCTAAAGCACTGAGAGTCAAAAGTAGCTTTCACTGTTTGATCAACTCGATATTAAATGACTTAAGGGAAAATTCATATCTTTAAACATTTTAAAAGTCTTTCTGTCCAGGTCCAGGTAATGTGTGCCTACACTCCTAGCTACTCAGCAGGCTGAGATCTGGGGATGTCAGTTTGAAGCCAGCACAGGCAGAAAAGTCCATGAGAGTCCTCTTATCTCCAATAAACTACCAAAAAGGCTGGATGGAAGTTGAAGTATGGATCAAGTGGTAGAGTGCTAGCCTTGACCAAAAAGGTTCAGGGAGAGCACCCAGGACTTTAGTTCAAGCCCCAAGACCAGCACACACATACACAGACACACACAGACACACAGAGACACACACACACACACAAATAAAAAAATACCAATTTTACTTGAATACAACTTTCGATCAGCAAATGCTTATCCGAGAGACATTATGGTACAATGGAAACTTTAATTGGCTTAAGTGTCTTGACAAGAGACTGAATTTTATTATCTGCTAAAAAATTTCTAAAAGCACATAATCCAGTTTTTTTTCGTTATTTAATGCCAATGTTAATCAGGAGTTGGCTTTTGAAGGATTAGGGATGAAGTCAGGCTCATTGCTCTTGTAGCATGAGAATATGCATGCTATATTACTAGATTTCACACACCTCACTCTTGAGGTGCAGCAGATTTGTTTGTGGTGTTGGCTAGAAATTAGGAATGAGTTTGCTGTTAAAAAGAAAAAAGAAACCACTCAAGTGACTCAGATCTGAATCTGCCTTAAACCAGCTGCAAACCATCTTTTGACAAACAATTCTTCTTGTTATGGAGAAGTTTACTGAAAAAAAACATTTACAAACTAATTAAATCTTTATAAATAGACAATGTTGCCAAGGGTACAGAGTAAAATTCATGATCTACATTAACAGACTCCAACTCAAATTTTCAAATGTTTCATGAAGGACGTGTGAGAGAAATTAATATGGAAATGAAGCTGGATAATTTAAGTGCAAAATGGTACCAAAATACAATATTCTTCATATATGTGTGCATGTGTGTAGAATATATGTATTATATATACATATATATGGCATGATATATTAATATGTGCTGGAAAGACTGTTACATGATGTTGACTGGAGTGGGAATCTTAACCGGCAAAGACATGCTAGAAAAGAACATCAATTCTAAGAGGTGAGAAAACTGGAATGGCAGAGAACCAGTTTGTTCACATTTGTGAAACAGCCCATGTAAACGATTGGAGGTGATAGAAGAGAATTTTCTCTAAGTGACAGAGTCATTCTGTCTCAATGAATCAGACATAGCTCTCCTGGGAGTCATGATGATTTGCATCTTTGGTGATTGATGTAGATAGAGGAAGTAAATCACATCAAGTCTTAGCTGCTATTTAATTCATAGATTTATATTTCTACTCTATACTTCAAATACTCACATTGTTCAAATGCACTAAAATTTTCGGAATGATCTGAAAATATTCATCAGTCAAATCTGATGAACTTGCAAGAGAGAGAATTGTATCACAAGGACTGTTTACATTTTATGTAGGAGATGAGAGGCTGAAGATATTTTTAACTTTAGAAATACTTAATCGACTTTATAACTATTATGAAACATTTCTTCCCAAAACATGTTACTATAACCAGGATGGGAAAAAATCCATTACAAAAACAAACTTGTTATCCAAAGATTAAAATGCATATTCATTGTGCTGGTAATTTTTCTGGCTCACTGTTTCCAGAAACATAATTATTTTTCTTCTGGCTTTAAGATTGCAGATGTTATCAGACTAAAACAATGATGAAAAAGAGAGGAAGAAAAGCAAAACATATTTCCACAGAGAGTAATTCTATTACCATTGCTGGACCATTTTTAAAGGTAAGAAGTACATTCCTTTAAAAAGAAGAATTGCTTCTGCCCAAACAATTTAGTTGATATTTTATCTTTAAATGTAAAAAAATCAAGATGACACAATTAGTTTGGAAACTAGTAAATTACAAATAGTCAGCAAAGGTAAGATAAAAAAGAAAACATCTAATACCTGGGTCCATATGAATAAAGCATAAGAAAATTAATAAATGGAAACAATCTCTGTGAAAGTAGGAGAATGAAAAGCTACGCCAGCTTCGCTGTTACCCTTTCTAATACATGACTCTTGTCATAACTTCTAGTACTTTAAGTATCGATGAAAGTAATTATCCTCTTATCTTAATCTAGCAATTCACTGAACTTCCCTTGATTCCAGAGATCTTGTCAGTTCCTTGGCTTGGTCATTTGGTCCCATGGACCTACTGTAGATATGTGTCATAAGATCAGTTTTAACGATTATACTCCACCTCCTATGACTCCAGCTGATTTTAGATATCATAAAGCCTTGCGGTTGACTCATTCTAACAGCATTTCACTGTTCACATTACCCTGCATGCTCTCACTTTTCCTTTTATTAACAAAAAGCCTAAACCCCACAGTATAATACAATCAGTTTTTCCAATATATCTTCAATCTCTGCTTTCTCTCAATTCTGGTGTTCAGTTGATAGAACCCAAACATAAACCATTGCTAACTCTCCAGGCCTCCCTTCTTCATTGTCATTCTGTCAAAACTTATAGAGAGCTGGACACCGGTGGCTCATACCTCTCAGGAGGCTTAAGTCTGAGAATCACAGTTAAAAGCTATCCCAGGCAGAAAAGATTGTTATCTCCAATAAGATACTCAGAAAAAGCTGAAAGTGGTGCTGTGGCTCAAGTGGTAAGAGCACTAGCCTTGAGCACAGAGGCTTGAGGACAGTGCCCAAGCCCTGAGTTCAAGCCCCAGGGCAGGCAAAAACAAAAACAAAATGTATAGAGAAAATACATAATCAATTTTACTAGATACACTTTGAACTGAAGACCACTAATTCCAACTTGGCTGTTAGTATGACTCAACAATCTGAAAACAAAATGATCTGTGTGCTGGGGAGTTTATAAAGCTTTACTAACATAACATACATATCTTGAATTAAGTTGTCTTATAAACTGGAAATCACAATTCTTTAAAAAAAAAAAAGCTCTCTCCAGAAATTATAATAGTCAAAAAAGTTTGAAAGCCTTCATTCTACCTGGCCATTTTAGTCAATTCTATTTACTCAAACTTCCACTACCTACTTTCCACTCTCAATCAATGAACTTGATTCTCCTTATCTGAGAAAAAGGAAGCAATTAGTAGAGAATTGCTCCCTAGCCTCCTGCCACCAGATCTGCCCACACAACTACACTGAAGCTCAACACTGTGGCTCACAGATCTGTGTAGTGATGACCCACCACTCCTTTTGAGCTCAAGATCTCATTCTCTCTCGCCTACTCAAGGACATGGCTCTAGCAATTAACTCCACTCCGGCATAACCAATCTTACTGCCTCTTGTGGATTATTCCCTTGAGTACTTTATGCCATTGTTTTTCCTTCTTAAAAGTGTCCTTTCTTGACATCATTTTCCACCCACAGCTACAGCTCCATTCCTCTGTTCCTCTTTAAGGTGAAACTTGTTAATTTTTTGGCACTTTCTAGCCCTTCCAATTCTTCTTTTTGATACTTTCTTGGCCCAATTTGTGTTTTTCTTTAGCTATGCGTTGAATATACTCAGAACCTTCTCTGAAAATGCTTTTGTCAAGGCCACTACACACTTAGTTGTTAAAGCAAAAGGTCAGTACTTGTCGATCTTCTTTGACAAATCAGCATTATTTGGTACAACTGACAAATGCAGTGATGGTTTTCCTGCTTATGCAACTTTCAAACTGCAAGCCCCTCCCAGTGCTTCATATCCCTCCCTACTTGATCTTTGTCCAAAGTAGTTGTCATTATGTACGTTATTTCATATTTTCAACATTTGTCATATATAATTTCTACCTTAAAATATTCCACGCATGGGTAAAATTGTTATCTATTCCATTTATTGCTGAGTCATTGATTAGGAGAAGACATTTACTAGGTTTTCATGGATATGCTTATTAAATCAAGTGTCAGTTGCAAGAAGGTGATCATTTGGAAAATTGTTGTTCCTTGTCTTTTCATTTTTGCTTCAGTATCCCCAACACACACACTCACAAACACACACACACACACACAAATGCACACACATATATGTTTTAATTCTTTAAGCCCAATTCAGATATTCACTGATCTCACATTTATGTCATGTTTTTGTGCTAATGGTGGAGATGATGCCACAGTGTCCAAGATCTTTCCTGTTCAATATGACTGTGCTAGTACAGTTATTAAATCCAGGTAGTATTCAATGTAGACAGTTCAAAGAAAGCACCACAGTAAAGGCAACTCATTTTCAGAGATAAGGCAATATTTCACATGATAAACATGAAGTGGAAAGGAGAGCACTTCCACAGGAAATATCATAGGACAAAGATTCAAGTTGAAACACCTATTCATCATAAAACAAGGCATGAGGCTAAGAATTGGCATGGTGACCTTGTATTATATTTTAATGAGTGTAGATATAGTAATTTTCTTGAATGTAAATTAACATTAAATTCATGGTTAAGTATATCCAAATGAACCATACTTTGAGTCAATGTGGTTCCCCTAAGTTTGACTTTAAAGAGTATATATCCATTTCTTATGTTTTTTTCTTAAATTTATATCTGTCCATGAACTTAGGATGATATATGTGTCTCCATTTTCTCATATTCTTCTCCCCATAAGTAGGCCATATCCATATCCCATAACATCTAGTAGCTGATTAATTCCACAATTTTAATGAAAGCAATAAAACAAGGAAAAAAGCCATCCCTTACAAGTGATTATAGAAGACAAGGGACAATTTTAGGAAAAATATAAATGCTACAACAAAGACATTAATAGTAGCAATAGTGTTAGAAATACAACCATAATTAAAGATTTATGCAAGTCAGACATAGATAGAGGTTTCTTTATCCGAAACTCAAAGTAGAGTTAAATTTTTATAACTGTGTCAATACTGCAAAGATATAGTTATAAATGAAAAACATGCCTATGAGTCAAAGTTTACATTCATTAATTTGACTAGTGTTTATTAAAATTACTCATGAAAATAATCAAGCATTAAAATATCAATGACTATTAATGCCACGTAATATTCTATGCTCATTTTTATTATATACTAATCACAAAATTTCTCTGAAATAAATCCTATTGTTTCCATTATACATATATTGGAAGGGAAACTGAAAGAACTGTAGTAACTTTCAGGATAGCACACGACAAACTTGTGAAGAAGCCAGGAGACACAGCCAAGTCTGATTTCAGGACAAGCATCTGTAAAATTGCTACATCAATTCATTCTCAGCACTTGTTCTAATGTGCAGGCCCACAGTAAACCCTCAAGAAATGAGCTTAAGTGAAATTATATGATTAACTCACCAATAATGCAATAGAAAAACAAATGAATTCTCTCCAGAGAAGTCATGATCAACTCTTCAAAAATTAACATTTCTGCTTTTGGCATCAACCAAAGGATATATTATGAGTTTCTCAAAAACAAGGTGTTTGGTTCATCTTAGCTAAACCATTTGGAGAAAATAAATTGTGGAATTAAATCAGTAGTTGTTAAAATTGATAATTGAAATGAAAACCTGAGTGCTAATGGGTTTTGCAAAATTCTAGAAAGTTACTTACCTTATAAACTAAATATTTATTAAAAGTCAAAGTAAATCGCCAACTATCACCTATTGTGCAAAGCAGAAGAATGAAGATCTGCAAATTCATTGCTAAGATTATTTACATAATGAGTCAAAGGATGTGCCAAGGCCAAAATTAAAGTGTTCTTTGTAACCAAGCTGATGAACTATATTGGAAAAATATAAAGTATGAAACTATGTTGTCTGGGCAGGAAATGAGCCTTACTGATAACTAATTCTCAAGTGTTTAGGCGCATGTAAAATCAGATTATAAATTCACATGAAGGTACATCTAATTTCAAGTAAAAGGTAATTTGCAAAAATAATGACCACTATTAGATTTTAGTGTCATTGCCATAGTGCATTGGGTTGAGATGGATAAATAATTCACTCACTTAAAAAAACATTTATAAGCAAATTCTACAAGACAATAATGGTGTCCTAAAAGAGAAAGTAAGAATATTAGTGTTTTATTCTCAAAATTTATGATGCCTCACTGTCATAAAAATTTTTAAAAAACACAAAAACTGAATGAGAAAAGTAAAAGAAATATGACCACTATGCAGAGAGATACATTGTAGAGACAAGGACCAAGGATAGCAGAGTAAAAGAAACTTTAGAGAGAAAGACAGATGAGATATTACTTAAATATGAAAGTCAAGGAACAATAGAGCAATGCACACAATTAAAAGGAAGGCAATAGGAAAAAGTCTGAGAGATTTAAATCATGATAAGCAAATAGGTTTATTTTAGTCTAAGGTGTACAAGAAGATGGTACCTAATGAATTTAATAAAGGTGGGATGGAATTGGGTGCCAGGGGCTCACACCTGTAATCCTGAATAAAGATTCAGAAGGCTGAGATTGGAGGATCAAGGTTTAAGGCCAGCCCAGGCAGGAAAGTCCTTGAGACCCTTACTTCCAATTAACCACCAGAAAACCAGAAGAGATGCTATGGCTGGAAGTGGTAGAAGGCTAGCCTTGAGCTGAAGAGCTAAGGGACAGCACCCAGACCCAGAGTTCAAGTCCCACGACCAACAACAACAACAAAAAAGTGGGCTGGTGAGGTATAAGAAGAACTGTGGTGTCAAAGTAAACAGTATATAAGCTGGGCATTGGTGGCTCATGCCCGTAATCATAGCTACTCGGGAGACTGAGATCTGAGGATCACAGTTCAAATCCAGCCAAGGGTAGGAAAATCTGTGACACTCTTATCTCCAATAAACTACTCAGAAAAAGCCAGAACTGGTGATGTGGCTCAAGTGGTAGAGCACCAATTAAATGGACAGAGGCTCAGATACAATGCTCAGGCCCTGAGTTCAAGCCCCAGAACAAGAAACAAAGGGAGGAGGAGGAGGAGAAGGAGGAGGAGGGGGAGGAGGAGGGGGAGGAGGAGGGGGAGGAGGGGGAGGAGGGGGAGGGGGAGGGGGAGAGGGAGGGGGGAGGGGGGAGGGGGAGGAGGAGGAGGAGGGGGAGGAGGAGGGGGAGGAGCTATCTTTGTTCACCTGTAGCCACAGGACATGTTTTGAATTCCACTTTTGCCCTTTTGAATTTGAAAATACATTTAATATCTCTGTGTATCAAATTGCTTTTTCCACAATGGAAGAAAGAACCATACTTCATCTCCAAAAGTTAGTTTTTGGAGTTTCACAAAATCAAGTTAAGAGCTTAGTAATCTAATGTTTCATATACAACGATAAGTTCTGAAATTTTTATAAATAGTTAAGTGGCTTTTTTAGAGACAGCCCTAACACAATATGAATGATGGACTAGGTAAATAAAAGAGAAGGCAGTCAACAGATCATTACAACAGTTCAAGTGAAAATAGAGAATGATTTTAGACTAAACTGCCAGATGAACACATATAAGTAAGGAAATATGCAACATATAGTTTTATGGGAGAATAATGAGTAGCTAAATGTGAAGAAAGACGATTAAATGTTGATTATGGTTTCTGGAAAAAACTAAAACTTTAAAATGTTATAGTAGGTGGGTCTTGTAAATATTACAATCCTTTATTTACTGTTTATGACGGTATTACTATCCCTACATATGATCTCCTTTTATCTCCAAATACAGAACGATCCATTTAAATCCTCTTTTAAACTCTGCTAAAGCTTAGAATTCTCCTTACCTTTTTCAAACATGCATACACTCTCACTTATGTCTTATTGATCATCCTGCCAAATCCCAGGTTACATTTTTCTCCTAAGCTTAAATGATTAATGAATTCTTCCAAGACTAATGAGCTCGATAAAAGAATGATCTAGCATTGCTCAATAATTTGGTACTCTACCCATGTATTAGTGAGAAAACACAGCCATGCATTGATTATGGCTAATGATATCATGGTGCCTGAACACATGCAATCCTGTCTTATTCTTGTAGGTCATTGGGATTTATAGATTACCTGCTAGATATTACAAAGGAGAACCTTGAGTGGCAGTGGCAGTACACTCCATTTGACTCCAAGGAATTGCTTTGTAGAGAATATCAAGTTTACTTCATCAAAATCATTCATTCTTGTTCCATCTATATATTTTAATACTATAGGCAAAAATCATTCAAACTTTGCAATTACTTGGTAGATTGTGAAAACTTTATACTTAAGGTAAGGAAAAACATTATCCCATTTAATCATGGTTTTCCTTTGGTAGAATAATATAGCTCTACAGCTGGTAGTTGCTAGTTGGTCTTGCAATCTATCATTCTAGCCAGGAAAAACAAGAAAAATCACGAGGCTTTTGAAAAGCAGGGAAAGTTGTATGGCTTAACTATACTATAAATTCTATACCTCCTTCATTTTTGTTCTTCATGGGACTGCATATGAAAAGTAACGAGTATTTGATAATGTGGATATATGTATATGCATATATATATACATATGTGTATTATCTATAAAGATGCTGTACTGCCTTTTTAGACTGATATTACATGGTGAAAAACAAATGAGATAGCCATAAGACCTGAAAATGGTATATATAAATTGTCTTGATAAAATCTGGTAAGATAAATAGGTGTTTTAAAGGTTACACTTTAAGGAAAAAATATTTTCAGGGCTTATAACCCCACTGCAATCGTTATTTCTATTTCATATTCATAAAGCTTATATAAAATGGAATATTTTATCTGATATTTAGACTTACTTAGATATAATTATTCATTGGGAAGTGAGAAAGTAATGAACCACAGAAGCTAAGAATAAAGTTTCCAATGGACAACACAGGAACTTTGAACTTCTACTGTAATTGTCATGAAAAGTGATGCATAATCACTAATATTTGTTGAGTGAATTAATGTTTGTTGAATAAATTAAATTGCTGTTCTTAGCATTGCCAGTTGATTTATTTCTAAATTCTTATAAAGGAAAGAAATTTGCTTACATAGTTTACAATTCATATTAGTAAAAATTGTTTTAAAGATGAATAAAAATAATAGAAATAAAAACATTTACCACCCAAATCCCAAAATACATAGTGTTACAGTACAAAATTTTATTTTGGAATACCTGATAATAAGATTATTTGGTTTATGAAGAAATTAACCTTGGGAATAAAAACGGTGGATTTTAGTCTAATAACTAATTTTTTTCATCTGCATTACCAAGGCCAATTAAGACCATAAATCTAACAAATAGCATCATAAAAATTAAGGTACATAAATAGATAAGATTAAGAAATTAATAGGTGGCTATTTAAATAATACGTTCTAAATTAAAAAAAAAACTAGCCCCAAATGCCTACTACAAATTAAGACTATTATACAATATCAAGCAAGTTTTTAACAATGTCTTAAAATTCAATGATTTGCTTGAATAACTCAATTAACATTTCTCAGTGTCTTGGGAATGAGACAGGAAACCATATAACTTCAAGAACAAAATTCAGAAAGGCCAGATTGAGAAATGTATTAATTAATGGTATTAGAAAGGTTCTGAAATTCCAAAATTAACTTCCAACACATATTTTCTCTGTAGATTTTGTTAAGTAATTAAAATCTAAGCTTGAAAGTCATTTATAAATTTATAAATATATATAAAGATATAGAAGCATTATGCACAAAAATATCTGGTTTAATAGAGTTTAGAAGCTCTATGATTTAGGCTTCCTCTTTACTAAAGAATATATATAATTAATTGGCTTGACTATATAGTATATATCCTTCATACAACTGCCCAAGTACATGGGATGAATCTGATGAGATAGTATTTTTTTAATCATAGAAAAAGTCCAATTATTTCACTACTAACATGACTTCCATTTATTTAATGACATAGTTGATTGTATTGTAAAATATATAATACCTAAGAAGTTTAACAATTCATCACTTGTAAAAATATGTAAAGAAGAAAATGAAAATATGTATTCTTAACCTTGTTACTGTAATAGTATAACCTTTTCAGATATCCTCTTTCCATATAGATGTGAGTGTACACATACATGCATACACTGAGCACCTATGTGTTTACCCACAAGTAATTGTGAAACATTTGGAGAAATTTGATTCCTGAATTTTTCACATGAGATTTATTTGGATTGTCTCCATATGCATTATGAATTTTAAATATTTACCTTACACATAATATTTAACTCATAGTGTCTTATACAAAAATACTGTGATTTATTAACAATCCCCCCTTGGTTACTATATAATTCACTTACAACTGTACCATCTGCTTTATTTTTCAAAGTATCCTTGCACAAGATCCTTTCATTCCATCTTGCACATAGTTTAAATAGGATCAGGAACACAACTTTTTTGACTCCTCATAGTCATTGTCAGGAGACAACAGGATCAGAACGAACATTCAATAAGTAATGAATAATAATTATTAAATATTTTCATTTTTTCACTTCCTCAAATTGCATATACCTGATGATACTTTGCATTTGAACCCACAAATTAATAATAAACTATACTTCATTAACTAATACTTCTGCACAGTAATATTTAAATAATGGCTTATGAAATTAATGACTCATGACTAAAGGTTCTTAGTATTCTAAGTACATCCAAAGTAATCAGATATTGAAAATAAGTCCAATAACTCTTAATTATATATTAAGTTTTATAAAAAGTATTTGTTGCCTAAGAAACATCCAAAATTACACTTTAAATAACTTTTGAAAATAAGACATTCCCTTTAGCATGCCATCTGCCCCCATTGCCCTTAGCAAAATGCAAGAAAATAATTCAGGAAACTACTTTCAGTAACAGAGGGCAGACACACTACAGGGATCAAAGGTACATGAAACAGTCCCCCAGGCACAACAATTTGTCTGCTTCATCAATATTACTTTGCCTCTTTAAATATTAAGATATAAGTAAGATGATTTTACTCCCTTTAGGGATTATTTATAATAATCCGTTTAGATGGAGGTTTTTCCCCACTTACTTTAACACACACTTGGATATCTCTTATTAGGCAGGCTGTGCATTCTTGCCCTGTAATATTTTCAAGTACACACATCTACTCAGAGAAATGGCAATGTACACCAGAGAGAGTCGGGCAGCAAAACACTCAGGAACAGTATGATGTAGATGTTTGAAAATAAATTGCATATAAGATAAGAAAAATCCATGGAAACAGATAAATCACTAAAACAACAAGTCTAGAAAGGAAGACTGAAAGATAGAGGTTTGGGGAAAGATTCTCAGGAGAAAAGAAGAAAATTAGCAATTCGACATTAAGTTCCCACCTGACACCTGTGGCTCATGCCTGTAATCCCTTCAAAACTAGCCAGGGCAGGAAAGCCCATGAGACTTTTAGCTCCAATTTACCTCCAGAAAACCGGAAGTAGCTGTCAAGTGCTAGCCTTGAGCTGAACTGCTCAGGGACAGCACCCAGGCCCAGAGTTCAAGCTCCAGGATAGACCAAGGAAGGAAGGATGGGGAAGGGGAAGGGGAAGGGGAAGGGGAAGGGGAAGGGGAAGAAGGGGAAGGGCAAATAGCTAGAACAAACCTAGAGTGGCAGAAAAACATGGGTTTATATCCTTGCTCCTCAAATTTTCTGCTAAGTGATCCTAGTCAATGTTTTTTAACTTGTTTGAAGCTCTTTCCTTATCTTCAAATGTAAATACTTTCCCTGTTTGCCTTAAAATATTTTGTAAAAGCCACAGAAGATATGTTAAGAAGGTGATTTAAACAGTCACAGCACTAAATCTGTATGGGGGGGAACAGTGGGGAGGTGCTAAATTGCCAGATTATATGGTTGGCAAAAAATTCACCCTTCCCAAATTTTCCCCATTCTCACTTTGAAAAAGCCAACAATAGATTATATGTAATATACAGGGATTTTTTTATTTGTTAAAAATATAATATTTTAATATCTTTCCTATTATCCAAAGAGATTAAAGAAGTTTTAACTTTAAACACAAAATGAATTCCTGGCTAAAGAATAAATTACAGACTTAAACATAGGCATCATATTTGAGATTGAACATTTGTGAGAAGGAAAGTGGAATGTGAGATTTAAGGCCAATGTGACTCTTGCCATAACTCTATCATCCTGCAGGGCATTTTTATATATATACCTTAAATAATGAATTGTTGGTCCAGGCCCAGTGGGATGAAACTACCAAATGATGTGTTCAAAGGAGCCTACTCTTTGGTAGGAACTACTCAATATCCACAAAGCTGGGCAAGGTAGACCACCACTTAGTACCTGCTTTAATGTATCTGTTGCCCAATGTCTACCATCCTCTGTCATAGTAACAACAAACTTACAGCAAAATAGTGGAAATCAAGAACAATTTAAAGCTGGTAAAAATTTAATAGGTCCTAATTGGGTTAACATTGTTTGAGGAAAACTAGAAAGCTTTCTCGTAGCTAGATTATCTCTAGACTACAATAACAAAGCTTTACTTTCTGAGGCTGAAATGTACTACAGATAAAGCAAAAAGAAACCATGCTAAATAGGAAATGTCACTAATTTCAGTAGAATAATAACTGAATAGATCTCCCTCATCTGAGCTATAATTGTTCTAATAAGTGTGATGCATATTTCATAATATCTTAAATGAAATAATCCTGACAAAGAAACTGATGACTTTTTTACCACATAATCGTATTTATAAGTGAAATTTTACAAAGCTCATCTCATAGATAAAAGATAGGAAGTGTAAGATAGAGTACAGGACGAAACAGGTTAGTTAATGGGTATCAATTATAGTTAGGAAAAATGTTTCAAAGTTCTGTAACACAGTAAAAAAGACTGAACATTTCCAATTATATATGTATGTATATTTAATGTACACACAAATATATTTGGGATGGTAGACATGGTAACTGGTGCAATGTCATCATTACCTAATCAACATATCAAAATACTATACTGCATCCAAAAAATATATATATATATGATTATCACTTATCAATTAAAATGTAGTAAATTTAGATAAAGGAATATTTGATACAATTGTTTTAGTATTTAACATATGAAGTTACATAAAATGTTTGGGGTTTGTTTCATTAGTACATTACACATTTCTATTTGTCCAAAAGACTTATAACTATGCCATACAGTCTCAAACCAAGAGCAAGTTACAAGGGGAGAGAGGTAGAGCTGGTAGGATATTATCACTTAAGAAGCCCATGTAAGAAGCCAAAACATTGAATATTAGCATGTGTATGATTTGTTCAAGGAATAATAACATTCTGCCTTCCAGCAAAAAAAGTTTGGCATTTTCTCAGTCACCCCTCTTCCTGGTTGTACATAGTAACTGAACACCTCAAGGCAATCTCCTCTTTCATTTTCTTGTTCTGTCAGCTAATTAAAGGGAGAGGAGGAAATAAGAAGAGCAAGAGTAGTAACTTTTGTTCATAAGGAGAGCCTCACTTTTTAAGACAGTCATTTCTTTCCCCAGAAAAACAGATAAACACAGCTTGGCAATTATACATGCTAAGGATTTGTTTTTTTTTATAACAAACATTGTAAGTTCTATTAGAAGCCGAATTATAAAATAATTGTTTTCACTCTAAATAAAGACCTATGAGGATAAATGATTGAAAAAAGCAGCATATTAACTATGTTAATATATATTTAACATATGTTCCATCATTCAGCCCTGTGAGCTACTCCATTCCAAAGAATCACAAAGCTTACTCAGGCTTTTAAGTATATCCCTGACATGGTACTTCAAGAATAAAAGGTATAAAATGAATGTTCATCAAATCCACACATGAATTGCTATGAACAAGGTTACTTTTATATCATTCACTCATGAGAAAATTAAATATTTCTAACAGCATCCTTTATGATAGATGGCCATACTAAGTGACTTCATAGTATAAAGGAAAATGAAATCTCACAAGGACACAATGAATAAGAGAACACATATTGCTTTATTATTTATATTTAATAAGTACTCACATCTCTGATAGATATTGCTAGGCAGGTTCATATGAAAGGTATACTGAAATCAATGTCAATGCTATAGGCAAAAACTAAAGGATTTAAAATGAAATCAAGGGCAAGTCTTTCTAGTATTGTGGGCCAGTTCAATGAGTTCTGAAATTTTGAAGTGGTCCTTAGAGAATGTAAATTAATTCCTAAGGATTATTCTCACTACCAGGTTAAAAGCAGAACTGAAATAAAATAAATATCCTTATATAAATGGCTTTTGTTCCTCAAGCCTTCAGTGTGTTTTCTTCTCTTCTAAGGAGAGAAAAATGTTAAGATCCGTTCCACAAACTCAAGATGTTCTTAAATAAATGATCCAAGTGGAAATTGCTTGAAATTCTGAATCTGGAAATGCAGGTGCTAATTTTATGTTATTAAGTTTAAATAACTATACTAAAAGGTACACTGTAACTTTAGTCCAACTTCAAATTAAACTATTTCATGGGATGTTTCAAAGAGAATTTTGAAGTCCTTTCTCAATTTGAATTATGGTAATTGAAATTATTCAGCAAAACCTGAAAGAAATCTACATGTGTGTTTTATATGAAAAAGAAATGAGTTTCAAAATGTAGCATTGTGCAATTAAATGATGACATGTCTGTAAATGCCTAAATAGTGCATGTAAGAGTCGATAAAGAATTCTAAAATGTATTTATATTTCTGGGAAGAAAATGGCTGTGGCATATATTGCAACATAATTTCTTATTCTCCACCATTCAAATCTGGTGAATATTTTAGCCACTGTCATTTAGTTATAAAATTACAAATGATATCACATTATATCACAGCTTATTTTAAATGATGTTATATGTAGACATACACTCATGAAAGGGTTTCCTAGATATAGGACTCAGCCATAGTAACGAGAGACAGAAAAAATAGGCAGCATAATTTATACAAATATATGTACATATATTCTATAGACACAAATGCATAAGGAAAACTGTGTAGAACAGTACATATAAAATACAATAAATTGTGAAAATATGTCTGTTCAAGAAGGAAGGATAGAGTAGGAGAAATAAGATGAAATATCAATAAAAGTTTGAGTTGCTAGCCTGAAGAGACAGCTTACAAAATTGGAGAAAATCTTTTTTTTTTCAAATTTTTATTATCAAACTGATGTACAGAGAGGTTACAGTTTCATACATTAGGCATTGGATACATTTCTTGTACTGTTTGTTACCTCATCCCTCCTATCTGCTATATATTTGACCATATCTTAATGTACAGGATATACAAAGAGCAGAAAAAAAATGAACTACACTCGCAAAGAAGATATTCAGTAAGTGGGTAAATAAACAAAATAGACAATTCTTGAAATAGTAAGTAGAAATGGCTAATGAATTCATGAGGAAATGCTAAACAATCCTGGCATAAAGAAAATGAAAATAAAAATGGCACTGGGATCTCACCTTAATACTGTCAAAATGGCCATCAGCCAGGATACAAACAATAAATGCTAGTGAGGATGTGAGGGGAAAGGAATACTTACAAATAATGGTGAGAATGCACATTATTGAAACCACTATGGTAATCTGAATGGAGATTCTTGAAAAACTCTACCATCCAGCATTACCACTCTTGAGAATTTATCACCAGGAATTTAAGTCCGGATATAATGCAAGCAATAGCTCACCCATGTTCATTGCAGGACTATACACAATAGCCAAGCTATGGAAACAACCCAGATGCGCTACAACTGAGGAATAGTTCAAAAGATGAAACAAGAGAGAGGGAAGGAGAGACAGAGAGAGAGAGAAGAGAAAGAAGAAAGAGAAAAAAGTAGTATCATTCAGAAGTAAAGAATAATGAAATTGTGTCTTTTGCAGGGAAATGGTTGGATCTAGAAACCATCAAATAAGCAAAGTAAGAGAGGTTAAGAAAGACAAAGATCACATCTTTTCCCTTATATGTAAATGCTAGAACTAAAAATAAATATAGATACAAACAATACAGAATCATATATATGTATATATGTATGTCATCGTTTTATATATATATACATATATATAATCATGGTATATTGAAACAATCAATATTTACTTCAGGAAAAATGAGTATTAGGAAGTTGAAACAAATCACTCAGAGGGTCTAGAAGGAGAGGAGGCAGACAAACAAATGTAGAAGTTGCAAAGGGTGATTATGATAAAAAAAGGACTTGGTATTCAGGCATGAAAATAGAACAACAATGGCTGCTAAGACTGTCTTGTGCAGGGAAAGGGATTGAATGAAAATGATGGAACAGGCGACTCTGATCACAATGTATTATAAGACATAAAGGGACATGTTAAAGCAAAACGTTCTTGTACAACGAATTGATGCTGATAAAAATTATAGATGCTTTAAACAATGGAATTATACTAGTTGAAACCCATATCATAATTGAACTCATAACTTCTGAAAGATCTAAACATGCATATTTAAGGAGTTTCTGTTTCCAAGACATCGGTCTCCAAAGGTAGTTGTGATTGATTCCTTACTACTTGAAGGGAAATGTTGGATTCTCTTTTTCATTAATTTTTAGACTAGTCTACTTGCATATACATATACATATTCTACATATAAATTAGTTATAACATAGGTACATATACAATAACAGCAAAACTTACAGACAATAGTTTGTCAAAGTAGCCATAGGGCTTGGTTTAGGTCTCCTTCTATCCCTTTTCCCCTGTGATTATCAACATCCTCAGATGCTTACTCCATTATATATAATAATACAGTACTCACACACCAACTTAAACATATCTCCCTATACTCTTTTCATGTATCTAAAGCCTATAAATAATTTTATTTCTTTATTTCTCCTTATTTAACATTCAAAAATGATGTGAAATTCCCATATGGTGATTTCTACGTACCTCCATAAACATCAGAAGGAAATATAAGCTAGAATTTCTGCATAATATATAATATTCAAAGATTATTTATATATTTTAAATCATTAATATGGAAATTGTTTTACATAGTAATGTAAGTGCTATTTGCACCATAAAACAGAATGATGTTGGGGAATTCATTACACCTCTTTCAAGAGCTTTATCTCTTCCAACTTTATTTGTTATGTATATATATATATGCATTTTATTTATCTTAAGTTTGTTTAATTTCTTCATAATTTTTCTACTTCTGTAGATGCTTTTTAATGAGGTTGTAAATACACATGTGATACAAATGTGTCATATTATTCCATTGTACAGATTTACAGAAATCTCAAAGGCAGAAAAGCTTGAATTTGTATTTTTTTTTATTCTCAAGTGGTAAAATGATGACAGAAATTCCTGTACAAAGTGGATCAGAACTGGAATTCAAAAGCCTGGTTTTCTCACTAGTATGCAAACTTTAATACACCTTGTAAAAGCAAGGACACTTAAAATCTACCAGTTGAGCCACAATGCCACTTCTGGCTTGTTCTATATATGTGGTGATGAATTGAACCCAGGGCTTCATGTATGCTAGGCAAGCACTCTACCACTAAGCCACATTCCCAGCCCTCTAATTTTATTATGACTCTTGTTTTAGGCTACTAATATAAAATCCCCATATTTATTCTTGAAAATAACAAAGCAAAAGCCAGAAATAAAATGAAAATTTCATTGTATCCAAGGTTTTCTTGGTTTATTTATTTTAAAATAGCCTAAATGTGTTTTATCCTAAGGTAGTTAATGACTACATTTTCATGAATTTAATTGTTCTTTATTTTTCAAAGGTTTTTTATAGCACGTGATAATTGTTTAGTTTATGTAAACTTATTAAGTCAACAGTAGTTTTCTTGTTTTAGGTAAAACTGCCTGATTATATTTCTTAATATACATCCTGCTTTCTTCAAACTTTATAAAACTTAATGACTCTAAAAGTGAAGTGAGATATTTGTTATTTTGACTTTTTTATTTTTGAACTTGTTAATAGCAAATAAGTGATCTATGTGTCTAAAGGAGTTTTTCCTCAAATTTTTATGTGGATTAGGGAGGTGAAAATATATGAGGTTTTCTTTACTGTGGTACAATGCAAATATCTGTTTATGTATCCTGCAATTCTTCAAGTTCGGCTTTGAAAATGCCCCCCCCATTATTTTTTTTTGTTTGTTTGGTTTCGTTTTTTGCCAGTCCTGGGGTTTGAACTTAGAGCACTGTCCCTGGCTTCTTTTTTTTTTTTTTTTTTGCTCAAGGCTAGCACTCTACCAGTTGAGCCACAGTACCACTTCTGTCATTTTTCTATATATGTGGTACTTAGGAATTGAACCCAGGGCTTCATGTATACGAGGTGAGCACTTTACCACTAGGCCATATTCCCAGCCCCCCCCCCCCATTATTCTGAATCACAGTACTTACATTAGTTAATAAACGCTTACTTCAGAAAAAAGCATAAGTATTTTCAATTGCCTTATTTTTTATAGTACTTAGGATCATATTCATTGCCTTGTACATGCTAAACTATATCTTCACCACTGAACTACATTCCCAGCTAGAAATGTGTTTTAATTTTCATCCTTACGCATAGGTACTCTGACAATAAGAGAAGGGCATGGAAAACTTACAATACTATAATATTTTATCTCTTTTATTTATCTTCTCTAGATTTAAAAATTTTACTTTATTTAAAGTTTTTATTGGCATAAATCATTGTCATAATTGTTTTCACTGTAATATTTAGATACATTCTTATAATGTAAATTTGATTGGATTCACACCATTAAGTTAAGCAGTAAAGATGAGTGTTATTGATATGTATTCTGCTTAATGTGCAAACTTCCTGACTATTCTGCTTAGTAGCCTTGTTTCTTTGAGGAAATTTATCAATGCATTCTGTATTTTCCATTAAAAAATACTTTTTAACTCATTTTGTTATTTTAAATAATCAGTTGTGTAAAAGTACTTGCAATAGTGCTCAACATAGAAAAACACATAAAAATATTGTTTATTGTAACTTCATCCTGTTAAGTTTATTTTGGTTTTAAAAGTTTGGCCATATTCATGCATTGTAATTGCAGAACATAACCTATATGCATTACTTCCTAGGTCTTATGCTATCATTTGCCATGTGGATTTCATTTACTTTAAAATTGAGACTAATTAGTTCATTACTGCTTTATTGAGCATCAAATCCAATGTAATTTTTGCAAATTTTTAAGCTCATGAAAATCATATCCTATGATTTAACTAACCACTGATAGAAAATATTTGATATAATTATATCTATGCTGATCACCACAGATTTGTATTCTTATCACTATTCCCTAAACAATACAGAATAGCAGCTATTTGCTCCCACTTATATTAGCAATTAAGGTAACCTAGACATGATGTCAAGTATATGTGAGAATATAAATAGGTTATATATACCAATAATGCACCATTTCATATAATGAATTACTGGCCATATGATGAATATAATGACCATGTAAAGATTTGAGTGTCTGTGGAGGTTTTCTGGAACTGATCTCACACAGACAATGCAGGACAGTCACATTTCTTGCTTGACTAAAATAAGTAACTACTCAAATTCATATGTGCATGCATAGCACATACATGGCTATGCACACAAGCCTTTTAAAATGGCTATGGTTATAATGTCCTCTACTGAGCTTGGCAGGGTACATTTTTATTTTAAAAGTACTTTATGAGGCTGATGATATTATATTATGAGGCTGAGGACATTATATCCCTACTAATAAAGCCTAGTAGACACTTTTAAAAAAGTAAAAAAGAAGGAATGTAGAAAGGAAAAAAAAAGAGGAAAATGGAGAAAAAATTCGGACTATACCCCTCATGAATAAAGAGACAAATGTACATGTGAAAAAAAATGGCTATGGGACTCTACTACAGTTGGAGATATATCTATATCTATATCTATATCTATATCTATATCTATATCTATATCTATATCTATATCTATAGACAGATATGGGCCCTGAAGGAAATTTAAGTTACCAATGCTATAGAACATTGCCTGATCAGAAGAAAAATGGAGCTAGATGATCAATTTGGATCTGATTCATTCTCTCTTGGCCTAAAATTCCAGACACAAGTTTGTCAAACATCCACGAGTGCTGATTAGTATTCACTGCTTTCTCTTACAGCTCTTCAGTGTCCAAAATTCTTAAGTGGATAATAGAATTGTCACTGATAAATACATATTGAACTCTGTAGAAGGGAAAAAGACACTGTGATAAATATAAGCAAATACCATTGCGCTTTTATATTAAGTGTTATCATGGCCATGTTCCTTACTACATCAAATTCTTCAAATCATCAAAATATATGGACACTGCCTTCAAGCTTCACACTAAATTGTAAGAAATTGAGAATGGAAACCCTGTTTCACTCACTTTTATGTCCCCCATCTAGCATAATGCTTTGAACATAACAGAGACCCAATAAATTTTATTTAGTTTGAAATGAGAAAACCTATTATATATCTTGGGCTCCAGCATTACCATATTCTGAAATATAACTTCATTCTCTTTAAAAATTGTAGCTAACCTAAAGGCTTGCAAAGTACAATGCATACTCTGGAAAATATGTCACAATATTTTTGCATATTTTAATACTCATATTAATACATGAGAAAAGTGAAGCATGAAGATGTCATGTAATTTGTCCATAATTATGTAGGTACGCAGTGGTTAGAACCTGAATATCAAAAGAAGCTGTCTGTATTCAGAGGCTGTACTTTAAATGTGTACAATTTCTTACCTCCCTATAAACTTTACCATGAAAAAAAGCTTATTTGGTATTGAATAGGGAAAAGGGAATTATTAATTTTATTGTACACAAATGAATATATTATAAATGAAAAACATCAATCTTCAGAAATTTATCTATTTACATAAGGTAAGAATTCACTTTTTGATATTAACTCTGATCAAGTCTTTCTTTCTTTTTTTTTTTTTTTGCCAGTCCTGGGGCTTGGACTCAGGGCCTGAGCACTGTCCCTGGCTTCTTTTTGGTCAAGGCTAGCACTCTACCTTTTGAGCCACAGCACCACTTCTGGCTTTTTTCTATTTATGTGGCCGTGAGAAATCAAACCCAGGGCTTCATGCATGCAAGGCAAGCACTCTACTGCTAAGCCACATTCCCAGCCCTGATCTAGTATTTTAAACTAAAGACTTGTTGATTATATTATTTCTCTGTTATCAAATCTTTGGTTAACAACTATAGGTTTTATTCCCTGCAATCAGTACCACTACTTATTTTAAAGTATTTATTTTACTGGGCATCAGTGGCTCACATCTGTAATCCTGATTTCAAAGGAAGATGAGATCTGAGGATCACCATTCGAAGTCAGCAGGGCAGAAAAGTCCCTGTGAGACTTTTTATCTCCAATTAACAACTCAAAAAATTGGAAGTGTTGCTATGGCTCAAGTGGTAGAATGGTAGCCTTGCACACAATGGTTCAGGGACAGCACGCAGACTCTGAGTTCAAGCCCCACAACTGACAAGAAAAATTATATTTTATTGTTAATTTCCCTTGTCAGGTAAGCATATGCATTTAAATATTAGGAAATAATTAATATAGCATATATATTGAAAAATATTACAATTACCAAAAGCCTAGTCCTTGGGTGAGAATACAGCCTACATTAAACGACTAATCAAAACACATTCAGTAAACAGTCAATTAATGCAGGAATTTTCATATAAGTATGTGTGTGTGTGTGTGTGTGTGTGTGTGTGTGTGTGTGTGTGTGTGTTTTAACAACACCACATATAGGCTTGGGAAAAAACACAAATGTAATTTAACTCAAAATGAAAACTTAATGTTGTGCCTTTATTAATTGAGCTAGATTATACCCCAATGTTTTAAAAATGATATTTTTTTCTTTAAAGAATACCTAGTCTGTTACTAATAGAAGTTTAACTAAAAGATCCATGCACAGTTTGCCTTTATTCTCCAGATATAATTCAAACATGCTAAATAATTAATGTAGGTATTTTTCATGTTAGATATATTTATTCCTTTAGCTATAGTAATTACTTTTATACAAAAATAAAATTTAAGATACTCCATAAACTTTTACTTTATTAATAACATGATAAAATGATTTTTATATTCCATGTGCATGGATTTTTGTTATCTAAAGTTTTAATGATGACATGAACTAGAATAAAGTATCTTGTTGAAGGCATTTCAATTACAATCTCATGCCCAAAAGATATAAAATACATTTACATAAATGTTATGGGGAGAGCAAATGTATTTTCATAGAAATGTAAATGAGATGTAAATATTATACCTTAAAGATTATTTAATATAATTCTCCCAATATTTTAACACTTGTGCATCAATTGCAAGGTTAAAAAATTATAATGCCATATCTTAATTTATCTTGCAATCTGTATTTTTTACCAGGTCCATGATTTGTGTGTGTATGTGTTGTGGTGTGTGTGTGTGTGTGTGTGTGTGTGTGTGTGTGTGTGTGTGTGTGTGTGTGGCATGTGCATGTGTATGCTTGTACTGGAGGCTGAACTCAGGTTCCTGTGCTGTCTTTTGGTTTTTTTCACTCAAGGCTGGTGCTCAGCCACACCTCCAGTCCAACATATTTTGCTGATTAAATGGAGATTAAAAAACATCGCTTGAATTTCTGAACACAGGTTGACTTATAACTGGAATCCTCAAATTTCAGCCTCTTGAGTAGCTAGAAATACAGGAGTGAGCCATAAGCACTCATTTTATCCATGATTTTTAAGGAAATAGAAATATTAGCATCTACTAAAACAAAAACAAAAACAATCAATTCATGAGGCTTTAGTAGTAGAGCAATTACTTACTATGTTAAAGACCATGGGTTTAATCCCTATTATTGTAATAATAAAACACACAAAATACCAAAACATAAAACAGTTTGAGCTTTTGCTGACGTATTTAGTTTACCTTTACATCATATAGGGAGGATTTCATCTCATAGACAAGGTGGTTTGCTGGGTTGCATATCATGAACATAAGACCTCTGATTTGAACATCTATGTTAAGTTGAAGTGTCAAATCAAAATTGAGAAATACATTAAGGAAATCCTAGTAAAGGTAGTATTCCAAAGGGAACTGGAAGTCAATGGGAACTGGAAAGAGAGATGTACCTTTTACAATTTAGTGGAATCCAAACTAAGATATCAAATGCATTTTCATCAAATTCCTAGCCAATAGGCCCTTTCCACTGTGGCATAGTGGATCCCTTAAGGGTTTTCATTAGAACTGAACACCAGTAATTTGGGGGCCCACTAATTTGCAACTGATACAATCAAGTATATATTAGTGATGATTTTTAAGATAACATGATATTGTAGTAGACACTAGAGAAATTCTAATAAGTGAAAAACAAATCTCTCTCTCTCTCTCTAGTCCTTCATTCCTCCACTTGTGAATTCCTAGTCCTGGTCTTCATTTTCTTAGAGTAACTTATGAAACTATGCTAATATTCCTCCATGATGACTATAATTACAAAGATTGGGGCAATACCACTAGTTTCTCTGCCCTGAAAATTAGCTGTCTGAATTTTTCCTTCTTTTAATGGTTTATGTACATTACTGATGGATTTATCTTATTTTTGTAATTTTATTGTCCTGACCAATAGCCCACAATTGCTCACTGCCAAATAAAAAGTATTCAGAATGACACTCACTGTTTAATGGGCCCCATCGTACTCTCTTTTCTCTCTAGCTAGTCCCATGCCAAAGGTTCAATTGTATTCAATTGGACATTCAACATAGATTCCATTTACTGTAAGTTTTTTAAAGCTATGCTAAATATCATCCCTTCATAATCAATTATACATCATGTTATATATCTGGAATAAAGAGATAAACAGATGCAATAGGCTAAAAAATAATTCTTTCTTTTTCAACTTCAAAATCAATGTTACAACACAGGAGTCAGCTTTCATGCCTGTGAAGCCATAAAAAAATTGTGTGATTCACAGAAATACATTTTAAGAAGCTGCATATTTACAGGAGACAACTAAAATTTTAAAGTAGCTAGCTTATGTGTTATTATTTATAACTGTGCTTTTTGAAATGCTGTATGTAGTAAAAGTAACTTTTTGATGTTGACAGTGAAAATCATCACAAGCACTTAATAGTCACACGTTCCAATACCTTATGAGACCTGTGATCTCTATAATTGCTTTAGTATGGTTTTTCATTTTGTGTTTGAAAATAGCTAGCAAAAACAAACTACAGGGCTAGGGATATGGCCCAGTGGTAAGAGTGCTTGTCTCGTATACATGAGGCCCTGGGTTCAATTCCCCAGCACCACATATGCAGAAAATGGCCAGAAGTTGAGCTGTGGCTCAAGTGGCAGAGTACTAGCCTTGAGCAAAAAGAAGCCAGGGACAGTGCTCAGGCCCTGAGTCCAAGCCCCAGGACTGGCAAAAAAAAAAAAAAAAAAAAAACTACATAAGTAAAATTTTCCATTTTCAGAACATTTTAATGCTAGTAGGTCTATTACATTGAACAATATTTTTTAGCTATGACCTTATTTTTAAAAAATCCTCTCCTAGTATTGCACAGAATAATTTTCCTTTTTCAACAAAATTGTTCATCAGATGTCTCTATGTCATTATAAAACTTATGATTCTTTTAAGTTATTAATACTCATCTTTTTTCTTTCTTTTTTTTTTTTTTTTTTTTTTTTTTTTTTTGCCAGTCCTGGGCCTTCAACTCAGTGCCTGAGCACTCTCCCTGGCTTCTTTTTGGTCAAGGCTAGCACTCTGCCACTTGAGCCACAGCGCCACTTCTGGCCATTTTCTATATATGTGGTGCTGGGGAATTGAATCCAGTGCTTCATGTATATGAGTCAAGCACTCTTGCCACTAGGTCATATTCCCAGCCTCTAATATTCATCTTTCATATTATATATCCCATGTTACTAAGTATATGGACAGATTCTTATTGTCCTTTATGTGGTCAACATTTTTATTTCATTGAAGACTACATGATCATTAATGCTAGAATTACAAAAATAAGTTTAAAGACTAGATATTCAGATGGCCATCACATTTTGTGAGCACTTTCACATCATTCTTGATAAAAACTGCTAGAATGGTTATAGTTTATGAAGACAATGCAGTGAAACCAATAGTTTCATCTTTATACATAAACATTTACATTTATATTACATAATGCATACAAATGATAGGTTATTATATTTCATGCCTTTATAATTTAGCTTCAGGTATAGACAATATTCAATAAACAAGATGCAAATTAGATGATTAAGTTCTCTATAAAATTCCTCTCAAATGCTTATTCAGAGTGATTAAACACTTCTAGCAAAGCTCAGGCAAATTGCTCCCAATGGCCACTCCTTATGGTTTTGGACGTGTAAGATTTCAATTCTGTCTGTGAAATGAAGACTCCTGATCTCTTTCTCACTTTATGTTCCTGATTTTACACTGTATCTTTACAAATATTTTTCCTTCCTTTTGTATGCGATAGTCCTCCACATCTTTCTAACTCAACTGTTAATTCCCTATTATTCCCATAATTCAATAGCATTTTAATTAGATTTATTAATGACCAATTGCAGTAAGTTGATGGTTTAGTTGCTGTCTGCAAAATAAAGCTTGCGTGAGGCATAGTGTTTCCCTGAAGGAATTTATAATTAGAGATAAAGGGACTTCTATGCAATTAATGTAATCACATTCCTGTCTGTGATGTTTAAGAAAACGTTTAATATATTTCTGAAAGGCTTGGTAAAACCAAAGTAAGTATTGTGTTTACTTTTATTGAAAATTTTTTTTACCAAACTTATATCTCTGGAAGGAAACACTAAAAATGCTAAAGTAACTTCCTCAAGTCTTTATTCTCCTCTTTCACTGAATTGGTGTGGATGTTGAAGTACAGCCGTATTTGCTCAGTACAGAGTATCTTTGTCTTCTACAGCCAATTAGATGAATGTCAATTGAAATGGAGCTAGATTACAGGGAAGTACCATAGAAGAAGTACCAGAAGATGCTCTCAAAGTTTTTAAATGGTCTTCTGTCTGAGGAAAAATAAGATACAATCTACCAGTTCTATCCAATTGTAAGTAAACATCTTCCAGGAACTCTGAAATGACAATGTCAAAGAAACAAACTATGTAATTCTCTATTAGAAATATGCCAAGCATTCTCCAAAACTTTCCAGAATGACAATACAAATAAAATTTTTTAAATGAAAGCTTGCGAAGGCTAGTATATATCTAAAACTATTCATTAAAAATGAGGCTTATTAAGGTTTTGAACGCTAAATTAGGAATTCAATTTTTTCTGATTAATAATATTAAAACTAAGAATACTTAAATACATAAAATTACCTAAGTGAATTTAAGGTAATAGTAAAAAACTGAAAAGAGTAAAAAAGCCAAAGAACTTAGAGTAAAAGATATTGTAGCTTATCTCTTCCTTAATAGGAAAGTAACATTATTTTTTTCAAAAACAGTTACTTATCCTCAACTAAGATCTCCATTCATGAGGTGAAGCATTTAGAAAAAATACCTTTAGTACATTGATTAACCATCTTATGATAATTCGTATTATGTACAGACATACTGAACAGTGTTGGGTAGGGTTTCTGTGACACAGAGGTAATATTTATCTGTTCCTGAAAATGGCAAAAAGGGCCAAAGGCAAGCATACCATATAATCAACTGAGACTAAAAGAGACTTAGCATTTTCTTCGCTGTGACTTTTCATTTCCCCAAGGAAGTCATAATATAATCAACAGGTTATTTTATTCCTTAGAGTTATAAAGCATTCACACAAACCACATCTTATGTCTAGAATGGCACATAATGACATCTTTTAAAATCTCTAGAAAGAAAATCATCTGTGATAATGAAAGACACAAAGAGTTTTATGTAATAAGAAGATGATATTCAAAAATGTTCATTAGAAAATGGGACATATCTGAAAATAGTATCAGGGAAAGTTTAAATAGCCCTTTATCATTTTTATTCACATTGGTTAAGAGAAATTAACACAAAAGAGTTTGAAGATCCTTTGGCCAAATGCTTCACAGTACTTTTACTCTCATAAATATATGTCTTCTTTGCTCTGATTACTAAATTTTACAATAATTTACTGTTTCTCATTTTACCTTTATGAGAATATTACCTTGAGAGCAACATAAAAGAACATTTCAACTTGCTTCATATTTTCTGCAAAGCTGAAGAAAAGGTAATAAAAGGAATTTATATGAGTGCAATTCTCTTCATCTTTGGTGAGTATATGTATCTTTTCCTATTATTTCTATATTCAAATAATGAGTATAAAAATGTACTCTTTTGTGTTTATCTTGGTACTGGGGCTTGAACTCAGGGCATTGGCTCTATGCCTAAACTAATTTGCTCAATTCTGGCACTCTACTAATTGACGCACATTTCTACTTCCCAAAAGGGTAAAGAGTCATCATAAAAATTCTTTACCATGGACAAAGTGTTAGGTGCTTTTAGTGTGATTGCACTTGCTTTGATGTAAAAGACAAAGTAAAAACACAAACCTTTTGGTATAAACCAACTGTACAACTGATGGGGGGGGGCAGAGGGAAGAGGAGGAGGGAGGGGAATGTTTTAGGAGGAAACAAATTGTATAAAAAATGTACTCACTGCCTTACATATGAAGCTGTAACCACTCTGTACTTCACTTTGACAACAAAGAAAAAAGTTGAATAAATGAAAAAAAATACACATATGTGTCTAATCCAACACTTATGATGGCTGATAAATCAGTGGATTTTGAGCACTGCGTTGATATAAGATAAGCCTATGCTATTAGTGTAAAATTTGATACAGTGTAGAATTCTGGAATTCTGTACCTAAATTTGCCTCTGAACTTCCTAAATTTTTCTCAAACCAAGAAACATTGATGGTAAAATTTACTGCTATGTTATGTTCAAGTTTTGAAAAAAGGAGTTAAACAAATTGATTATAAAATATTTCCTAATTTAAGTGACAATAGAATTTGAGAGGAAAGTACATCAATCTATGAAATAGTAAATCTCTTCTGCCTGAGAAATTTATGTATTATGACAAACTGGACTTTTAAAATCTTGTATTCCAGGCTACAGGGTGGTATGTGTGAATTGTAAAAGATTATAGGGACATGGAGCTAGTACAGTTCAGTGTTAGTGTATTTGCTTAGCATGTGCAAAGACTTGAGTTTGGTCCCCAACACCCCTACCCCAAAGAAGAATAACCAACACTGTATATAGTGACATAAAATTATTTATGCCAAACAAAGGGGACACGATTAATAGTGTTCTATCAGCCATGAAAAGGGAGAAAAATAAAGGAATATTTTTGTTGAAAGTTGTAGTTTTGAAAATAAATGCCTTCAAATTTGATTTGGCAAATTCTCTAAAAAAATGAACTCCATGTTATGGAAACGATTGTTATATCACAGTTTTAACTACTTTCAACGTCCCATCTGTATCTGTAGCTTCTATTATTGATGATGTTCTTGTATCACCTTCCAGTGGTTGTACCTACACTATCTCTGTAATCTTATCTGAGTATATTGGAAACCATGTATACTGATATTAGAAGTAGGAAAATGAAAGGGAATACCAAAATTGGGAGACACAGGGTAAAAATAGACAAACAACTACAAAAGCAATACTTGCAAAACTGTTTGGTGTAAGTGAACTGAACACCTCAAGGGGGGAAAGAGAAAGTGGGAGGAGGGAGGGGGAGAAGGGACAAGGTAACAAACAGTACAAGAAATGTATCCAATGCCTAACATATGAAACTGTAACCTCTCTGTACATCAGTTTGATAATAAAAATTTGAAGAAGAAAAGAGAGATAACATTTGGCAAACAGTTTCAGAAGCATGAACTGATAATAAGAATAGATCATAAATAAAATAATTTTAGAGTTGAGTATGTTCAAATTTAAAGCCACTAATTCTCAGATATGGTCTTTTAATCCTCATTATTGCCATAAAATATATATCTATATATGTACATATATGTACATATACATATAATGCAACAATAAACATATATTGAAATAATTTCTATGTTATTACATTATCCTTAAGGAAACACAAATTTGAAATTTTGGCATTCCCATTAGAGCTCCAGTGACCAAACAGTAGCTTATTAACCTGGTATGAGGTCACAAAAATGTTCTTCATGTTTCTTTGGGTCTGGCCCACTTCACTTAGTATAACTTTTTCCAAGTCCTTCCATTTCCTTACAAATGGAACAATGTCATTCTTTCTGATAGAGGCATAAAATTCCATTGTGTAAATGTACCACATTTTCCTGATCCATTCATCTATGGAGGGGCATCTGGGTTGGTTCCAGCTTCTCGCTATGACAAATTGTGCTGCGATGAACATTGTTGTGCTGGTGGCATTACTGTGATTTTGTTTGTGGGCTTTTGGATAGATACCCAAAAGTGGGGCTGCTGGGTCATAGGGGAGTTCTATATTGAGCCTTCTGAGGAATCTCCATACTGCTTGCCAGAGTGGCTGAACCAGTTTACATTCCCACCAACAATGAAGTAGGGTTCCCTTTTGGCCACATCCCCTCCAACAATTGTTATTATTGGTTTTCTTGATATATGACATTCTTGCTGGGGTGAGATGGAATCTCAATGTTGTTTTGATTTGCATTTCCTTTATGGCCTCCCTTATTGGGAATAATTAGTACAGGTTTAGGCAAGCCATAGCAGAGCATCACAAGGCCCAATAGCTATACCCTTAGAAACACATAAGATGATGCTAATTGAAATGAACTCCATGTTATGGAAACAAGTGATATATCACAGTTGTAACTACTTTCAACGTCCTATGTGTATGTGTAGTTTCTATTATTGATAATGTTTTGTATCACCTTCCTATGTTTGTACCTACACTATCTCTGTAATCTTATCTGAGTATATTGGAAACCGTCTTTACTGGTATTGGAAGTAGGAAATTCAAAGGGAATACCAAATTCGAGAGACACAGGGTAAAAAAAGAGAAATAACTACAAAAGCAATACTTGCAAAACTGTTTGGTGTAAGTGAACTGAACACCTGGGTGGGGAGGGAAATGGGGGAAGGGAGGGGGGCATGAGGGTCAAGGCAACAAACAGTACAAGAAATGTATCCAATGCCCAACGTATGATACTGTAACCTCTCTGTATGTCAGTTTGATAATAAAAATTTGAGAAAAAAAAAGTGTTCTTCATAGTGTTTTATTTTTTAAATCTGGAACACCTGAAACTCCACCTTTTTAAAAAGAGTCAATCCATAATATTACAGAAGTCTGAAAATGCTCAATTTGTCATAAACTGTAGACAAAATCAATTGAAATTCTTTCAGTTTTATAGGTTCAGAACTGTGGTTCCATGGTTAAGGGATGTACCCAAGGTAACACCCTCAGTTCAGAACAAATCATTGTAGGTGACCTAGTTTTGCCTAAATGTGCACATATTTCTGAAATATACTTCTTCATTGACATATGCCAAACAATGTAAATTCTCTTCCATACAGCTTGCATAACTGGACCCATACTCAGACTATTATCTTTGATTCTCCCAATCATTAAGATTCACCAGACTACCACAACCTATACGTGCCCCAGATTCATTCAAATGAATAGAAAACAGGATGATAGACTGCCTGAGCACATCATTCAGTATTCCTCTCCGTTAAAATTCCTTCAACCATCTCTTTGACCCTCCAAAAGTCCCATTGGGTTACAAATCATCCTTTCTTAAGTAACTTTATGTCATTTAAGAGCCAACAACTAAAACTGGTCTACATTAGAGCTTCATGTTTAGAAAGACCTAAAATCTTTTGTCTTCTCACAAATTATTTAAAGTTCTTTCCATCCTGATTGTCAAAACAATGCTGAGTAGCATGAAGGTAGACAAGTAGGTCAGTGACTAGAATTGAAATGTCATAAGGAAAAGTTACATTTTCTTTCAATTGGGTTTGGGCAAAAGGGCAAAGCAACTCAATGGAGGAAAATTCTTTCATAGATACTGTGGCACCACTGGATGGATGCACTTGTATATATCCATATTCATATCATATAAATATAATGTATCTGTATTTGTGAAAAATGTTGGATCCTTAACCCTATGCCAAGTAGTAATTTTAAACATACCAAAGAGCTAAATCTAAGGGATACAACTACACCAAAACTTAAATATGATATACAAGTAAATTTCTGTGTTTTTAACAGCAAAAGTATGAAAAATAAAATAAATATAAAACAAAATTAAAAACCTCATGCCTCAAAGAACAGAACAGTTGAAAATAATTGTAAATCATCTGATTGATAAAGGATTTGTACCTACAATATATCAAGAATTGAAATGATAATAAATAGGAAATTCAACTTAAAAACTAGCTACATATATGAATAGATATATCTCCAAAGTGTGTTGGTATACACATAAATAGCCTATAAACATAGAAATATGGACAACATCATCAGCAAACGCTAATCAAACCACAGTGAGATATAATTTCCCACATACTAACATGGCTATAAGTTAAAGACAGATAATCATTGCTGATGAGGAAAATAGAGATTTGACCCCTTGCAAGTGACATGATGGGAATGTAAAATTACTCATCTCCTTTGCTAAGTGCGACAATTCCTCAGAAATTTAAGTAGTTACCATGAAACCCAGTATTGCTATTCTTAGCAAAATGAAAACATACATTCCCACAAAAAGTTACAAGTGAATGCTCATAGTAGCATTTGCAATAGCCAGAAAGAAGCAACAACCCAAATCACAACCAACTGGTGAACAGATAAAATATGAAACATTTATTCAATGGAACATAATAATATAAAAAATAAATGCAGTAATAGTACATGTTGTAACATGGATGAGTTTAAAGTCTTATGCAGAATGGAAGGGTTCAGTCATAATATAACATATTGTTATTTCATTCCATTAATCTGAAAAGTGAAAAGTATACAAATATACAGGATGTAGACAGAGTTTCACATTGCTGAAGGAAAATAGTGGAGTCAAATGGAGGAAGGATTTTTCCATGTAATTACAGTGTTTCTTTTTATGGTGACAAAATGTTGTGCAATTTATAATGATGGTTGCACAACTCTATGGACATATTAAAAATATTGAAAGAGTTTCTACTGTATAGAAGGTAGAAAGTACCCAGTAACAACCAAATAGATTTTACAACCACTCTGAATAATAGATTATTCTCAGGGTGCCATGGTGACAAATTTTTCAATGTGGTTTAACATTGACTTATATATACACAAATATTTCTTTTTGTCAAATCAATTTTACTTGTTAAGGAAATTGTTTTCCAGGAGGATACAGTTACTGTGAAACTATTTAAATGATGACCATACTAATTACGTCTATTTTCAGTTACGAGATAGGTTATTGTTTGAAGACACCCTCATTTTGTCTCTAAAGTTGCAGTAAACAGATATACTCTTGCCTCTGTAAACCACTTTTACAATAACAACTAAATATGCATGAAAAAATTAAATGTATGAGATTTAAAAAAGAATTAAGCTTCAGAACTTGAAATAAGTTCAGCACTGTGAAAATAAAAATGTTCATAAAACAGGTGATATATAAGGAAATAATTCAGAATACATATGTTTTTATTTTGAGACTGCATTTCAATTTTCATTTATTCTTAATGATTGTCTTGTTACTATACCTGTTAACATTACAAATAAGCAGAATACAAGAAAATGTAGAGACACTTACTTAATGGTAAAAATTAGAAACATAAAAGGCTAAGTAGTTCTTCCCCAAGGGACCTATGTAGACATTCTCCTTCCGCTAAGTTGCATTATACTTGGGTTAATTGCTTCGTTATTGCTAATGTTGAAGAGGAACCACAAAAAAAGCAGAGTATTACTATCTAAAACACTATCACTTGAATTAGAAGAATTACCCACATCAATAAAAAGAAAAAAAGCAGACATTTATTTTCAGTAAAATAGCAAGAAATAAGAAAATCTTAAATTCAACATTTTTGTATTTAATCAGAAGGCAATTCGAAACACTTTTTTATTTTATGTTATTTTCTTTGTCAAGGTGATGTTACAGTTACATATGTAAGGTAGTGAGTACATTTCATGTCAAACTTGTTACCTCCTCCCTCATTTACTCCCACCTTCACTCCTCCCAAATAGCCCCACAGTTGTACAGTTGGTTTACAACATAGTGTCTTGCAAGTATTGCTGTTGCCTTGGTTCACCTTTTAACTTTGTCTCGCCATTTTGATGTTCTCCTTCCCTTCCATAATTCAGACAAACATATACAATACTCAGGGTACCAGACTCAAATACACTGACAACAGGGACTAAATCATGGGGAAGATAAACAAAAGAAAAAAGAAATAACTTCACATAATATGTTAAAAATAACAGCAATTATAAAAGCGCTTGTTTCCATAACATGGAGTTCATTTCTATTAGCATCATCTTATCTGTTCATATGTACAGAGCTATTGACCTATTGTGATCATCTGCTAGGACTATCCTAGACACATACTCATTATTACCAATAAGGGAAACCATAGAGTCTAGGTTTCTTTGGGTTTGGGTCACTTCAGTTAGTATGATTTTTTGCAAGTCTTTCCATTTCCTTACGAAGTGGCAATGTCATCAGAATTCTATGCTTCTATCAGAAAGAATGGAACATTTGTTAATATAAAGGATTCTTTAGAATTTATATTAGAATGAGACTTTATAGAAAGAATATAAAAATAAGAGCAACATGAAATGATTTTATGGCAGTAAAATTAACATAATTCACTAGAAAGTCTTTTGAACTCAACTTATGTACCAAATGCACATATGTTGAACTTGGATGTATCTATATGAAAAAGTAATAGAAGACAAGTAAATGTTAAGTTTTCCCATGGAATCTATGGCTATAAATCAGTACACTTCCACAGGCAAACCTAACTTTATTTAAATATAGCATAGATAAAACTATTTGAAAAAATATTTTCGAGTGGCTATATTTTAATACATAATTAACTATTAGATATTGAATAACAATTCAACTACATTTTAATCACTTTAATTAACTACATAATAATTTTCCAAATAAAATTCCATGTTTGACTTAATAATTTATACATCATTAGCTAGCTAATCATAACTAATTTGAAATAGGGTGGTTAAATACTTATTAATGATAGCTAATAAAATATTCATGTAGTTATACTTCATACTTCCCAATTTTAATAGTTAAATTTGGAAAAAATATATTTTGATAATGTAAAAGTGAAACAGATACGTATTGGGAACTCTATACAAAATATAATGAAAACAAATTATTGGTAAAAAGAAATAATGTTTAAACATTTTTATTCACAACAATTATTATCACATTGAATTGAACATTTCCCCATAATTTTAGTCTTTGAAGTTAAACATGCTCCATTTCTCCTACTTCTTCACAAAAAAAGGCTTCAATCACAATGACAGGAGAAAAGAAATAAAGTACCCAGGGTTGTAAGGGTTGGTGGAATTTATCCTTAAGGAAAGAAAACATGAAGTAATGGAAGCAATTTCCTTAACTGCTTTTATGTTAACAAAGTCTAAGCAATCTAAGTAATTCCAATGTCTGTACACTATCACTCATTTATTTACATGTACACTTTCAAAACTCCTTACCATCAAAGCATTCAAAGAAGCTCAAACACAGCTCATAGCTTGCATTTCTTTGGAATCCTAAACATTTCACAGTTCTGAACATAAAAGGAGACAATGCTCATACTTGTAATTCTATCTGAAATCTGAGAAGTCAGCCTGGGCAAGAAAGTCCAGGAGACTCTTATCTCCAATAAACTATTTAAAACGAGAGAAGATTTGTGGTTCAAGTTGTAAAGTGCTAGCATTGAGCAAGAAAGCTCAGGACAACACTGGGTCCTGAATTCATACCCCCTAGGATAAGCACAAAAAATTAAATATAAAAATAGAAGAAGAGGAGGGTGACAAAGAAAAGTCGATGAAGGGTAAAGAACAAAAGACATTGTGAACTTTCATGAAAGTACCAAATTTTATATAATATTTTATACATATTTAAAGAAATCCCTGCTAAGGTTTCTAATATTTTCCTCATATTTAAAATTTAACTTCTTAGATCAGAGTTAAAGCTAATGTATTCTTTATATTTGACAGCTGTCTGCAAAATGAAATGGATACTGTACTAATGAAATGATTCAAGTGCCACTGATTTGGACAGTTTGGATTTAGAATATTTTTAGAGGTCTACCACTAAGTTAAAGACTTGGTCATTATCTTACTTTATACACTGGTGCAAGAAACTTAAGAAGTGCAGTTTAGTGAGAGGGATTTAGGTAATTGAGGCATTCTCTTTCAAAGGATAATGAGACCTAGTGTCCTCTTTTGTTTGTATACACTCTTCCTCCCCTTTTTGCTCCTGATCCTGTGATAAGCCATTTTGCTCTCCCATGTACTTTCAAGATGTTATGCTACCACTTTACAGACCCAAGCAACGGAACCATTGATGATGGCCTGAAATCATAAAAAAAGTTGAGCCAATAGAAATCCTTTCATTTTTATATGTTCATTATCTCGGGCTTTTGTTACAGTAACAAATGCTACATACTACTGGATATACAAATTATAAAACTTAGTTGTAAATGTCAAACAGGAAATCTACTACTTTAAATCTCACTACTTCATAAGAGAAGATATAATTTATATATGTCAGACTAAATACTTTCCACTTTTTTAAAATAACTTTTAGTGACTACATATAATATTTTTAATTGCCGGGAATTGTGATTGCCTTCTCTTACACTTTTATTTAGGCAGAGCACTATATCAAGTCTTATGGCAAGAACTGTTATCTTAACATGATGTGGAAGATGCTAATATGAAGTATTTCACCTAGAAGATTTCCATTAACTGTAGAACATGGTTGGGAAGATTGCCAGAATACCTGGAAATAAGCTGTTCGCAGAGTACTGATCCCTTTTATTACTTAAGTGTTTTGATAAGTTACCTCAGGAAAACATAGCTTGATGCTCTTGTTAAAAAGCGATTGTGCTTTCACTCAGGATACATACTTAAGTATAAACAAAACCAATATAAACAAAAACCAAAAGAATCTTTCTAACGTCTGTCTCATTGCTTTGGAAAACAGTAAGAAAGCCTCTTTAGGATATGTGGAAATTCTTCCATCTACATGCCAACAACAGAGACCGGATTGGCTTACACACACTAGCAATAACAGTAAGTTAATATGTCTTTTGAAGTAAAGAGATATAGATTGAGCCACTAGATGAGTTTTAAAACAAAATAGCCATATAACTGCAAACATGAGCAACATTCTCATACTTTAAATTCCTCATGGGATCTCTTGATTTGTTTTGCTAAGAGAAATCAAAGTTATTATTCAACATTGTTCAGTGAAGAAAGACAGCTACTAAATAATCATTAGACAGTCAGGCTGTCTGTCTTTCAACCATGCTTCTCACGAGAGTTCCATTTGTCAATTGGGATGTGATATAAGTTCCATTTCAGAGACTTTCTATTGTCATTGTGACTTCAATAAAGGAAGAAGAGAAAAGGCCATATATTAGGAATAGCCACTTCCTTGTCCTAAATAAAAAAAATCTCCAAGTCCGTAGGATTTCTCTTAATAAAGCGACAATCAGAATTTGGATTTTGGCAGGCCCACAGCAATAATTAAATACTGAAACAATAGAACATTTTTATTGAAAATGTCAGCATATTCCTATAGTATATTTTTTATTTTATACTATTTTCCAAATTATTATCTCTTTCTCCTTTCATATATCCATTCTTTCAGCAAGTTCAGATTCTGAGACAGGCAAATTTCTTGGCATTGGGAGTAAAATGGAACTTATGTTGTGTAGATTAAGATGTATTAAACAGAATTCAGTAAATAAGTAAAGGTAGAAACCCACTGGACACTATCTTGGAAATGAACTACACAACTTGGGAGGGAGGGAATCTGGGAGGAGAAAACAGAGAGAATGAAGAAAGGGGTGACATTGTTAAAAGGAAATGGGTTCATTACCTGATTTATGTAATTGTAACCCACTGTACAAAACCTTTACATTAAAACGTTTAATAATCTAAAAAATTAACAATGTAAATTTGACACTAACAATTACAAAAAACTGAAGTGATCGATGGCAGATACCTACTTTAGCTTGGTCAGGGCAATATTTCGGGTAAAATATGGTTTTGAATAAGATCTGAAAAAAAATCAAGGAGAAGCTTACGTAGTGAAGATCTGGAATTTCAACATCTCACGTGAGGAAACAGACAGTATATAATGGTACAAAAGCAATAAATAGTTTAGCCTGGGTCTAGAGTAAATTGGGAATGGGAATAATGTGCAGTAAAAAGTGTGGGAGGTACCAGGCATTGGTGGCTCCCAACTTTAGAAGCTGAAATTCAGAGAATTACTTTTTGAAGCCAACTTGGTCTATAAGCTGGAAGAGCAGGGCCCATAGTATAGTGCTAGGTGAGCAAGCAGGCTGAGCTAGAGCAAGTCAGTGACACTGACAAAAATGGCAAAACAGGGACAACGATTACAAACTGTTGATATGAATGTGCACTAATTATTGTAGCCACTCTGTTAATCAGTCTAGAGATTCCTCAAAATCTAAATACAGAACTACTATACTATCATGCTATACCACTCATGGGCACACACTCAAGGGAATTTATGTCAGCATATAACCATGTTTATCTTATCAGTACGCAAAATTGTCGTGATAAAGAATTAACCTAGGTGCATTTCAACAGATTTGAATAGTTAAAGAAAATGTATGTGCATATGATAAAGCATCATTCATCTATAACCACGAATTAAATTATGTTAGGTACGGAGACTGGATGAAGCTGGAGATCACCATATTTGAGAATATCCTAAGGTCTGTATAATAGGAGGTTTGAGTGTCTTATCAGTTAGATTCCCCAATATGTATACCAAGTTTAAAGAGCTGTTTCAAAAACAAACCTCATATTCAAAAGAGGATCAAGTATAAAAAATTGAAAAGGGTCCATGTTTCTTTGGGTTTGGCTCACTTCATTTAGTATAACTTTTTCCAGGTCCTTCCATTTCCTTACAAATGGGGCAATATCATTATTTCTGACAGAGGCATAAAATTCCATTGTGTATATGTACCACATTTTCCTGATCCATTCGTCTACTGAGGGGCATCTGGGTTGGTTCCAGATTCTCGCTATGACAAATTGTGCTGCGATAAACATTGTTGTGCTCCTGGCTTTAGAGTGATTATGTTTGCAGTCTTTTGGATAGATACCCAAAAGTGGGGCTACTGGGTCATAGGGGAGTTCTGTATTTAGCCTTCTGAGGAATCTCCATACTGCTTGCCAGAGTGGCTGAACCAGTTTACATTCCCACCAACAATGAAGTAAGGTTCCCTTTTGGCCACATCCCCTCCAACAATTGTTATTGTTAGTTTTCTTGATATATGACATTCTTACTGGGGTGAAATGGAACCTCAATATTGTTTTGATTTGCATTTCTTTTATGGCCAGTGATGTAGAGCACTTTTTCATATGTTTCTTGGCAATTCTCATTTCCTCATCAGAGAAGTCTATTTTAAAATCTCTAGCCCACTTGATGAGGGGGCTATTGGTTCTTTGCGGTTTTGTTTTGGAGGAAGGTAATTTTTTAGTTCTGCATATATTTTAGATATGAGGCCTTTATCCGTTGAATGGCCAGTAAAGATCTTCTCCCAATCTGTGGGCTTTCTGTTTATCTTGTGAGCTATGTCCTTTGCCCTGCAGAAGCTCTGCAGTTTGATGCAGTCCCATTTGTCCAACCTTCCTTTGATTTGTAGCCTTTCTGGGTCTTTGTTAAGAAGGTCTCACTTATAGGGAATAATTAGCACAGGGTTAGGCAAGTCACAGTAGAGGATCACAGGAGCCCAATAGCTATACCCTTAGGAACACATAAGATAATACTAAGTGAAATAAACTCCATGTTATGGAAACGATTGTTGTAACTACTTTCAATGTGCCAGATGTAATTGTAGCCTCTATCATTGATGATCTTCTTGTATCACCTTCCTGTGGTTGTACCTACACTTTCTCTGTATCTTATCTGAGTATATTGGAAACCAGGTACACTGGTATTAGAACTAGGAAATTGGAAGGGAAAACCAAAATTGAGAGACACAGGGTAAAAAAAGACAAACAACTACAAAAGAAATACTTGCAAAACTGTTTGGTGTAAATGAACTGAACACCTAATGGGGGGGAAAGGGAAAGAGGGAGGGGGGAGGGGGAATGAGGGACTAGGTAACAAACAGTACAAGAAATCTATCCAATGCCTAATGTATGAAACTGTAACCTCTCTGTAATTCAGTTTGATAATATATATATTTAAAAAAATAAATAACTACAGATTTAAAAAAATTGAAAAGAGTTATTTGCACATATTTGTCATTTAAAGAAAATAGGCTGGAAGAACTAACTTAGAAAAATATCAACATAAAACCAATACTCATATCTGGGATTGACAAAATAATAAGAGGGTGAAAAGGGTAGAAACTAGGAAGCTTTTATGTGGTCCGGTACCATAAAAGTTTCCAAGGTCTGGGATTATGGTCTAGTGGCAAGAGTGCTTGCCTCGTTTACGTGAAGCCCTGGGTTCGAATCCCCAGCACCACATGTATAGAAAACGGCCAGAAGTGGAGCTGTGGCTCAAGAGGTGGAGTGCTAGCCTTGAGCAAAAAAGAAGGCAGGGACAGTGCTCAGGCCCTGAGTCCAAGCCCCAGGACTGACAAAAAAAAAAAAAAAAGTGTTTCCCAGAAGGCGTAACAGGTAAAATGTAAACATATATATTATTTCTATCATAAATAAATATTATATGTAAATATGCTATATTATACAACTACAACTATTATATGAATATTATATAATATAATGTATATGTATTATGTATCTTTAAGAGGCATAAAATTTCTGTCATTTGTGGTAACAATATATCCAGGGGATATTGTACTAAGTGAAAAAAGCAAAGAAAGGTAAATAATAGTATTACAATTATAAGTCATCTCTAAATAGTTCAGCTCATAGGAGTGAACAGTAGAATGTAGGTTACCAGAAGATGGGAGGAATCCATTCTCGTGTTCTATTGCATAGCTCTTTCATAACTATCATAGTTAAATAGTTTCATAACTATCATAGTTAAAAATATATATATCAGAATAGCTGAAAGGGAAGATTTTCAGTGATCTGGTCACCAAAAAAAGATACATGTATGAAATAATAACTGTTAATTAGATTCATTTGATCATTCTACATTTGTATAGTCTACATATTTGTACACAAATACAATTTTTTTATTTTTTATTTTTTATTTTTTATTTTTTTTTGGCCAGTCCTGGGCCTTGGACTCCGGGCCTGAGCACTGTCCCTGGCTTCTTCCCGCTCAAGGCTAGCACTCCGCCACTTGAGCCACAGCGCTGCTTCTGGCCGTTTTCTGTATATGTGGTGCTGGAGAATCGAACCTAGGGCCTCGTGTATCCGAGGCAGGCACTCTTGCCACTAGGCTATATCCCCAGCCCAACAAATACAAGTTTTTGTTAATTAAAATAAAGCTTCGAAATCAAGAACAAATAAATTTAAATAGCCACAAGAGGCTGAATTTTCAGTTATGTATTCATTATTTGGAAAGAAAAGAATCTAATTGTCTAAATATTGGCAAAATGGAACTCCCTTGATCCTTAAGTAGCTTGTTAGTTATAAAATTTTAGTATGTGTAACAATTACAGCACAGGATTGTATATACAAAACACATAAATAATGGAACCAGTATTTCACAAGGATTTTAAAGATAAATTTAACTGTAGAAAATATTCATACTATAAATTATAATTTTACATTAGAGCCTAATTTTCTACTCTTGTATAAATCTCTGGTGAAAGTCGATATATGCTGAGAATTGATTTCAAAAACTAGTATAGAAAGATATAGCAAATACAGTGCCACTGTATTTGGCACTATAATATACCACAAATAAATTAGCCCTTTAAATTATAAATGCATAGCTAATTTATGCATTTATTTCCTCATTATGGAAGTAAATATTAATGTCTACTTCTAACTATTAAGTCATGGAATTTTAAAAATTCTTAATAGTACAACAAAAATTGTAACAGTTAGTAGAAATTTAAAGTACTTTTATATTCACATAAAATTTAAAATATTTGGTAGATTTTTTTCATAATGCAGATAAAAATTTATAAATGTCTTAACACATGGTTTATTAGAAATCAAAATGGCAGTCATAATCTGTAGCACCATTTTTCATCATAATCTAAACCCTAGCTAAGCTATCACTGGTACTCATGCCTGTAATTCTAGATACTCTGGAGGCTGAGATCTGATGATCATGATTTGAAGCCATCCTCCAGCCACAAAAGTCCATTAAGATTCTTATTTCAATTACCTAGCAGAGAAACAGAAGTGCAACTTTAGTTCAGTGACAAAGCACCAGTCTTGAGCAACAAGCAAGAGTGCAAGGCCCCAAATTCAAGCTCCTGTACTCACACAGTAACAAAATAGACAAAACAAAGGAAGAAATTCCACCTAATATCACTCTAAAGGGAACTAGAAAATATAATGACATAGAAAAGATGTGCTGTGAAGATTAAAAAAAAATGAGTGTGAAGAGGAATAGGGGAGAATGATAAAAGAGGTGACATCAACTAAGACGCATTATATGTATAAACTGATTGGGTAAATGGTAATCCCTTTGGGTGACTACTTAAAGATAAAAAATATAATTAAATTTTTAAATGGTTTTCTTAATTTAAAAATAATCAATGTACTTTAAAAAGTAATCTATTTCCTTCATTTGCATATTCTAGTATTATAAATAAAGTTTATTTTCTATTCATGTTTCTAGGTTCTTTATATTAAAAATCCTTCTATTTCCATCATGTACTGACTATTGTCATAGGGTGTTTCATATTAATATTATCTTTACAAATTAAGACAATCTGCTTTTCAGGATCCATATTTTCTATGAACTCTGGAATTTTATAGACAAAATTGTATGGCCAGAGCTCCACCACTATGTTAACCAATGTAGTAGCCTGGAGTTTCAGGGTGCTTCTGAGGAAGCTTCATGAGACCCATGTTTCCATAAATGTAATATCTATAGATAGAATAAAATCTATCTGTACATAGAATGAATATCTAAACAGATAAAAATGCTATCTGTATATAGAATTAGTATCTATAGATGAATGAAATTATGATTCATTACTTTTCTTCCAACAGAATCTAACAGATACTTTAATGATCACTGTGATAGTTATCATTCAAATACTTTGACATGGTACTATATTGTTTCCTTTATATAAGAAATTCTTTAAAGTGTATTAAAATTTGTTACTAATATGAGTAAGTTTTTTTTTCCTTTTTTTTTTGTTCAGTCCTGGGCCTTGATCTCAGGGCCTGAGCACTGTCTCTGGCTTCTTTTGGCTCAAGGCTAGCACTCTGCCACTTGACCTACAGCACCCCTTCTGGCCATTTTCTAAATATGTGGTACTGAGGAATTGAACCGAGGGCTTCATGTATATGAGGCAAGCACTCTTGCCACTAGGCCATATGCCTAGCCCATATGAATAATTTTTAAGAACATTACAATGGAGTTCTTATATTTAAGAAAAAATATGGATGAATAAGGTGAAATATCACAGATTTCTTTTTAAATATTGGCTGTAACAACATGGTTAATACTAATGTATATGTAAACTCTACTTTTCAGCTTTTTAAAGAAACAGTATACTTTTAGTTATAGTTTGATTTAATGAGAGTGCTTAAAAATTCTTATTAATGCTTTATAAATTAAAAAAGATTAAGGTAAATGTCTACAGGAAAAATAGATGAAGTATGTATATTTATATTAGTATTCATATTTATGTTGGTATTTATATTGGTGTATTTCATATTATATTATTAATATACTTATATTTATATTGATATATTCTGGTCATATGAATGCACTATAGGATGTTTTATCTTCTCTTGTCACATCTCATGAAAAATCCCAAAGCATATAAAAAGTTGGGAAGTTTTACAACGGACACATAAGTACCCACAATCTTAATTTTATGATGAACCTACATTCTACATCCCATAAGAATCAATATGCTCCGGGGCTGGGACTATGGCCTACTGTTAGAGTGCTTGCCTCGCATACATGAAGCCCTGAGTTCGATTCCCCAGCACCACATATATAGAAAATGGCCAGAAGTTGCGCTGTGGCTCAAGTGGCAGAGTGCTAGCCTTGAGCAAAAAACGAAGCCAGGGACAGTGCTCAGGCCCTGAGTCCAAGCCCAGGATTGGCAAAAAAAAAAAAAAAAAAAAAAAGAATCAGTATGCTCATTCTTCTAACTAGCCCTTTTTCCACTTTGTTTCAGTTTCAGGTGTGAAAACCTTTTACTCTTCAACCCTTTGGGAATATGGATCATTAACTACAGCCAACTACAGTTGACAATATTTTAAAAATACTATGATTTTTATTGTAAAGGTGATGTATGGGGGGTTACAATTACATGAGTAAGGTAATGAGTACATTTCAGTAGACTGTCACCTCATGCTTAATTTTCTTCACTTTTTCCCTCCTAAAGCCCTTCTCCCACAAGTTGTATAGTCATTTTCAACACTGTCTAGTATCACTGCTGCATTTGTTGACCTTTTTTTTTTTTTTTTTTTGATTGGTCGTAGGGCTTGAACTCGGCCTGGGCGCTGTCCCTGAGCTCTTCAACTCAAGTCTAGTGCTTTACCACTTTGAGCCACAGCACCACTTCTGGTTTTCTGGTGGTTAATTGAAGATAAGAGTCTCACTTTCCTCCCCAGGGTGGCTTTGAACAGTGATTCTCAGAACACATCATTCTGAGTAGCTAAGATTACGGGTGTGAGCCACCAGTGTCCAGCTTGTTGACAATTTTTGGTGGAAACTTTACATAAAACAAAACACACAAATCTCAGTTGAATCCCACCATGAAGATAATATGATTTTGGAATTTGGGTAGTATCCAAATTACAATAAAAGCTGAAAATGATGTAATAATAGCAATAACTGTATGTGTTATACCAAGCAGTGAAATATATTTACTCTCAAACATTTAACAGATTTCTAGATCACATATCTCCTGGACTACTTAAAGATATATATTAACTGCAAATACAATTCTCAACATTTAATTTTTTTATTTGTTAAATGGCATGAATTTTAATTGCAGACAAACACACTAGCTTAAATTTTCCAAATATAAGTCTTCAAGTCATCTTGACATATATTGCATTAATAAAACAGTTATTCTGTATCTATCTCTTTTGGGTTTCAAACTCTTAAGAATTAATACAATGGAACATATAACTTTAGGAAACAAATATCTAAGGTGGCTTATAATGATCAATTCCTAGCCAAAGTGCCTTTGTAAATGTCAAAGAAATGTATAAAACATGATTTTACTCTGAAATATATCAAGAGAACATTTAAACCTCATGAAGGATGTAGGGTCTTGATACTAAAAATAATGACAAGCATTAAAATTCTTGGCAACAAAGTTGTTAGATGATTGTGCTTATACTGTTATGTGCTGAGGAAGGAAGCTTGATGTGGAAATTCCACAGGCAGAAAAAAGTTCCTTTGGCATCTTAATGTATATATGAATTTCATATAACTGGCCTACGTTGCTCAAAATACAGTCACTTGCTTTGTCCCCATCAGAGGCTTAGGGACACTTTGCTAATTTGATCTGGCACCAGGTTTGGAAATGCGTAGATCACAGTATTGGTTTTGATTCTTGTGCATTCTACACCAAGGTAGAATGAAACTTGACAACATGTTTTCAAATAACTTGTTGTACAAGAAACAGAGGTAGCAAAAGCATGTAAGTAACAAAACAATGTACCTCCTCAGGTAAGAACATGATTTTCAATCTCACTTGACTTCTCAGAGTGATTTTCCTTCACTTACAATGCTAGAAAACTAGCTAGATTGAATATTTCAGTAAACAGTGACGATAGAAGCCACATAAAGCACAATTGAAACTTTTAATCATAAATTAAATATGTTAACAATATGTGTTGTGCATACTATAGTTCACCAAATATGTGAATGAATAGAAAATATTTCATGGCCACATTTCAGGAGAGATCATAGAAATGGAAGGGAGAAACACTTGTAATCACAGAACTCAGGATGTTGAAACAAGAGGATGGTGAGTTGAAATCTAACCTTGGCTACACAGTCAGATCATCATTTCAAATACATAAATAGGTAAGTAAGTAAACAAATAATATAAGGAAAAATATAAAAATGCAAAAATTGAAATATATAGGAATGTTAAATAGCCTTCACAGAATGTTTAGATTTGCATTGTGGTTATGCACACATAATAGTTAAAATCAAATCTAATTTATAGACTATGAAATCTTGAAAAGTAGAGTCAACTTTGTCTTTCAATATTTACTAAATCTGAAATAATGATACTTTAATGAATATACTATTTTTTTAGATCTTTAAAAACACCATACATGCTATACCTTGGCTAAGATGATTAGTGCTATAATAAACGTGGTTGTTCTGGTAGCTTAAGTATACTCTGGCTTATAATCTTTTGGGTAAATGCCCAGGAGTGCAATTTATGGATTATAGGGTTTAAAGCATTTTTCTTTTTGAAACTATACATATTCTGGTTATTAAAACTGTCTTTATGGAAATTCATTTCACTAACTATCACATTCTTGACAACATAATGCATGGAAATAATCATTTATCATTGTATTAAACTATAAGGCAAGTTTTCTTCACAAAACATTAACAAGATTATGAAAAAATTCTCAAAAATTCAAGTTTGTTCACTGCAAGCTGACTTTTACCTGATGATAACTGCAAAATTAACTTAGTTGTACCCAGTTTGATATATCATTTAGTGCCTGGAATGCCCAAACCTTCTGTTCAAGTATGTCATTCAACATTACCAAGAGTGTCTTTGACTTTTTAAGGTCCACTGAAGGATTAAATCTACAGAATGAATCCAGATATGCTGTTAACAGCATTTATTGCTAGGAGTAAGGAAAGTAATGTTCTTACTGCAACTGTAATATTCCTTTTTTCCAACAATCTACTTCTCTGTCATTTTTCTCTAGTACCAACTTATTCCTAACTCATATGATTTCTATGAACTCTTTGATAGGTGGTTTTTAATAAGAAAGTATTTTCTGGGAATATACCCAAATTTCCACAAACAGGGCCATACTAAAGTACAATCATGTTCATTGAAACATTATTTACCATAGCAAACATGTGGAACCAAACCAGATGCCCCTCAATAGATGAATGGATTAAGATGTGGTATATATACACAATGGAGTGCTATGCCTCCATCAGAAAGAATGACATTGCCCCATTGTTAAGAAAACGGAAAGACTTGGAAAAAATTATATTAAGTGAAGTGATCCAGACCCAAAGAAAAGTAGGTTGCATGGTTTCCCTCACATGTAAGATCTAGAATATGTCTATTGTATCCTCAACAGGGAATCTCAACAACTCAATTGCTTAATACATAGGTCTGTATATAATAGTGTCCCAACATGAACTCCAGGATATGGGAACAAGAGATTCTTATTATATACTGTATGTAATTTTTATAGAGTTTTTTTAATTTTAGTCTTGTTTTTTTTTCTTTCATGTCTGAATTTTCTGTACCTTGTGTCTTATATAAAAGGGAATCACATGTCCCAGTGTTATCACTGTATCTCATCTGAGTACCCTGGATACTGTATATACTGGTATTAGAACTAAGGAAGTGAAAGGGAATATCAAAATTGAGAGACAAAAGATAAATAGACAAACGACTACAAAAGCAATACTTGCAAAAATGTTTTGGTGTAAACCAACTGAACAACTCATGGGGGGAAAGGGAAAGGGGAGGGGGGAGGGGGGAATGAGGGAGGAGATAACAAATAGTACAAGAAATGTACCCATGGCCTAACATATGAAACTGTAACCCCTCTGTACATCACTTTGACAATAAATAAGTAATTATTATTTTTAAAAAAAGAAAAAAAGGGAATCACAAAAACTGCAGGTCAAAGGACAAACTAATACAACAACGGTACTCACTCAACAATAGGTTTGATATCAACCTTACAATTTGGGGGAGAGGGGATTAAGGTGGGGGGAGGTAAGTGGGAGAAAATGAAGGATGGGATAGCATTGTCTAAAAGCAAATATAATCATTACCTTAGTTACATAATTGTAACCGGCGAGCTCATCATCTTTCTAACGAAGACAAAAATTTTAATTAAAAAAAATAAAAGGACAAGAAAGAAAGACTATGCTGCCTTGTAATTTTATAAAGGTAACAATTTAACACTTTAACAGATTTAACAATTTAACAGATTTCCATGTTCCAAGAATCACTTATTTACATATAATTTCTTAGCATGTTAAAAACTGGGTTGCATCTGATAAAGTGTCATCTGATTTTTATGGTTATTTCCTACAAACCTGTGATTTGAAGGGTGTAGCAATCAAATTAAAAAGTCTTTAAAATAAATGTGTCTCTACTCTAAAGCTTTAGAGACTGGTTTCATTGTGGCTTATTGCTTCTGTTTCTTGAGGAATGCATATACCTTTGTGTAGGAGGGAACTTTCTGTTCCTCTTTTCATATTCTAGAATTAGCATCAACCTTAAGTATGGCTGTCTGCTATTCTTCTTCTTTCTACTTACCTGTTTCCAACAAGAAGGTAATATCTATATGTATATGTGTCAGACATTGATATGTAAGGAACTAGAGTTTAGAACTGGCCTAGCATAACTCCATTCAAATAACATCAGGCCAGACTTTTTCCTCTTCCTCTAGCAAACATAGGTAGTGCCTCCATTTGCTCACTAAGCCACAGATCACTGATTTGAGTAAAAGCTTCCTATACTCAGTCCTATACTCAGCCAGGCACTGGTGGCTCATTAACGCAATCTTAGCTACTTAGGAGGCTGCAACCTGAGGATCACCTTCTGAAGCCAGCCGAGGCAAAAAAGTCTGTGAGATTCTTAACTCCAATTAACCATTAAACTCCAGAAGTAGAGCTATGTTCAAGTGGAAGGGGCAGGAATAGTACTCAAGTCCTAAGTTTAAGGCTTCGAACTGGTGTGCACATGCATCCCCCCACCCCAATACATAAATAAGTAAATACATAAAGAAAATTGCCTATATTACTTCTTGTTTTATCTGCAGCCACTGCTAGTCCATTTCATTTAATTGAAAGGTAACAGAGACTTTATTTTAGGTTCAAGCTGTTGGCTCTTAAATTATCAATTGTTAATAGCACATCTTGTATTCTGGGACATATTGCATAACAGCAGAAAATTAATAAACCAAGCACTTTCTTTTTCCTTCTTCACTATTTCACAATCCGCTTTTGATATATCCGCTTTGAAGGAAGAATGAATGAGTTGTCGCTTGGAACCACAATACCCCCAAAACACTAAAAGCACAAATCCAAGTAGGACTTTTTGATAGTTTTTGCTACTGTTGCTCGAATAAATGACGATTTTATAGACATTTATAGCTCTTGGTGGGAAAAATAGTACTTTTCAGCTGAATCATATCTGAAAGACAATGGTGTTATCTTCTTATTAGGAGCCACTCCACTGCAAACACCCACATCACTGAAACTGTCAGCATTAGGGCAATTGCTGGAGACTGAGAACTGAAATATGGGCCAAATGACACATTCAAACTCACCCTCAACTTTACAGCCAAAAAGCTAGTTTTACAGCTTAACAGAATATCATATTTTAATCCTACTTAAGCATGATTCACATTTTAAAATGTAAGTGTTGAAGAAGCTGTTGAGATTTTTCAAGACCAGAGCTTATGACAGAGTGGTTTTGTGCAAAGGCTGATTTCAGATAGAAATGGTAGAAATAACAATAGACACAAAATAGAAGACAAGAGAATTGTCTGATATCCTGCATTGTACCCCCAAATATAAAGCATTATAATTGTTTCATCTTTAATTATTTTCTTCTTTACACTTCATGTTTTTATAATACAATTCATTGTTCTCCAATTCAGTAAGATATTCATACAGATTTAAATAATTATACAAATAAATATACTGAACTAATGAAGCAATATGAATTATATTTTAGCATAATACAACATCTTAAGTTTGAATCTAGTAGATACTCTTGTCCCATTGCATTTGTATTGTTAGTTTGATTTTACATATTAGGAAAATAATTTGCATCACTGACTTTGGAATCACATATTTCAACTATAGTCTTTATTTATATGATATATGTCACTAGTTACATATTTAGTTTGTATCAGACAGAGCATTTTTCATAGACAGCTTTCCATAAGCAACAATTCATTGAGATTGTTGCTGTTATTTTTATTTTCATGACAAAATAGGCTCAGAAAGGATATCTTACTCAAGGGAAAATAGCTGGTAAGTGGTAGAGCTAGAATTCAACAAATTTGATTCGAAAATCCATGTTTTTAAGAAGTTCCTCTATAGCATTTCAATTTTATTTTTGTTACTTAATATATTTGAGCACTGACTCCCTGAAATTAGCATATATTGTAAGCATCTTTTTAAGGATATGATGTTAATTTTATGGAAAAAGAGCCATTTTCAGAGGTACCATAAATGTCTTTAATTGCACATTTATAACCTATTATTGCAGAGAGCAGTTAGTTGTCCTACGTTCATGCAAAGTGCAGATAACATTGAGTGAATGGATCACAGTCAGATCTATAACACGTTGTGAAATAAGTTAATAAGGATTGAAACACTGTATGCTTGATGAAATAAATTTCCTAAGGGCAACAGACATTAACAGCTGTTCAAGTATTGTTAATATCCCCACAGGCAAGTATATCACTTTCTCACTTATTGAGCACATGTGGCGTTCCTGTAGTACCTTTCATCTCATTTACACTGAGACAGTAAATAAATATGCTTGGATTTCCATAAGAATGGCCTAATTTTCTCCCCCAGAAACATTCTTGCTTCCTATTCATGAGTTAAGAGCAAACTATTTATCCAAAACAAAAAAATTAGAAAATGGATAATATGTTGCTTGAAACATGTCAGTTCTTTCCTAATGCTTAAAGATGCATGTTATATAATCTGCAACCTAAATTATTCACTATTCAGATCATTGTCAATGAGGTATCAACCCAAATAACTTTCTCTCTCTTGCCTTCTCAACTCAAGGATTTAATCAAATACTCTTTGTACCAGGATTGCTTCTCTCTTCGTCTTTACATAGCAACATTTATGTAGCATCAAGTCTAAGTTCTAAACTAGAGGGATGCTTCCTTCAACCACCTGTAAAAGGTAATTAACTCTAGTTTTTCCTGCCATAACATTGTATACTTTCTGAGTCTATATGAACTGGTGGTGGAGAAAGCATGGGACCAAAGTTTCAACGAGTTGAAAGAGCTACTCCATTAGATATTCATTAAGGTATTTTCAAAAGCATCACTTGAATGGAGGTACTGGATTTTCACTTCAAATTCTCAAAATTTGTTGTCAATATTCATTACAGATGAAAATTCACCATGTTGTTCTCCATTTATTTAATTGGTTACATAACACTCATTGTCAAGTAAAACATGTTTTTTCCTTTGTTAACAAATACTTTGATCTAAATTTTTGTCTGAAAATGATTTTTATTGTAGGCTATATTAGTCTAAGAATTTCATATTATCAGTATTAAAAGGAAATGTTTAATATAATAAGGTCTAGTTACTAATGCTGTTTGTGGAAAGAAAATCAATAATGGAAAAAAGTAGCCTTTGCCAAAACGGCCTGTCAAACTGACTGTCAATATGTTTCAAGAAAAGACTCATATAAGAAATAAGAGGGAGGGAAAGTGGGAGAAAAATGAGGGAGGGGGAAACAAGTTTGACAAGAAGTGTACTCACTACCTATATATGTAACTGTAACCCCTCTGTGAATCACCTTGACAATAAAACTAATTAAAAGAAAGAAATCATGAGGATAAACAGTAAAGATGGAACCATGGCTTAAAGTCATTTTTGATGCCCTCAGACAGATGGAACTTAACTTTCCCATTTACCATAAGTTTAAAGTAGGTGTACATTTAATTGGACATGTTTAACACATTCCAGAAAAGAAGACTCTAACTGAAAAATATATCTTTAAAAAGTAACTCATTTCTAGAGATAGATCTGAAGGCTGCATAAGAGTATGAATGTGTATCATACTACAGAACTATGCATTTCAAATGTTGAAAATTAGGTCATATGTTTTATATTATATTTTTGGAACGAATCACAGGAATCAATAAACATTTATTTCACATGCCCATGTAGAAACACATCTATGGAGATTTCAGAGATTTCTGAAGCAGGTGTTATGCATCTGTGATGCAGTTCCGATCAGTAGTTGGATGACCAGGTACTCCCTTAATGTTTCATAATTCTCCAGAAATAACTTATGCTCCTAAACTTATTTTCCAACTATGAATCTTTATATATTAAGCATCTTTGCAACTTATCATTTATTGTAGTCAAAGGGTTATGTGATCTCAATAAATTTCACTTCAAGGTAGGTCGACATAGGAAATTCAAATCTTAGAATAGTCTTAGGCACTAATGTTGCAAATTATGTCATATATCACAAATGAAGGATTCAAATTTATTACAAGGTAAACCAAATAATGATCTTCAGAATAATTATTTAAATTGGAAAATATAAATAATTGTAAATGAATTATGCAAATATTTTTCTTACTTCAGTATCTTTAAATAAAGTTAGGTAGATGAAAATATTTCCTAAAACAATATTTTTGTAGAAATACAGCTTTTGTATTATCTTTTCTCTATATAAAACCACATTTCATTAACCATTGATCCTTCCTCCATCAAAGAAGATATTCTGATTCAAGCTAAACTACATTTACCTGGAAATATAATCTTATCGCTTAATTCAGTTTTGAAATATTATCATTCCATAGTGGAAAATAAATTAATAGTGTTCATCAGAGCAGATTAAAGAATGAAAAGCTTTTTCACTAGGAAAAACAAACCCAAAACACTTATCATATATGTGAACCAAAGGGTGATGAACTAGATCTTAAGTTTCAGATCTCAATTATAAATAATAATCAAAAGAGGAATAAATAGGGCTGGGGACATGGCCTAGTGGCAAGAGTGCCTGCCTCGGATACACGAGGCCCTAGGTTCGATTCCCCAGCACCACATATACAGAAAACGGCCAGAAGCGGCGCTGTGGCTCAAGTGGCAGAGTGCTAGCCTTGAGCGGGAAGAAGCCAGGGACAGTGCTCAGGCCCTGAGTCCAAGGCCCAGGACTGGCAAAAAAAAAAGAGGAATAAATAATAAAGAATCAATGCAATATGAGTGGTAGATTTTTAGAATGTACATTGCATCTGATGACATGAGAAAACTCATTAAAAAGCTGTTGAAGAACAGAGATAGGAAGACGGGGAAAGTGCAAATAGACTACGAGTTCAAGTTTATTAAAGTGGTGTCTATGCACATGTAAAATACTACAGTGAAACCTCTGAATGATTATCATACACTAAGAAAATTGAAGGAAAAATGCAAAACAAATCTTGTCAGGGACTTGATATTAATGGGGCAAGGACAGAGATTGGAGACAATGAAGGGCTGTGTGTATGATCAAAAGATTTTATGTGCATGTGTGAAAATGAGATTGTGTGAAATGAAATTGGTTTAGAAAGCAGAACGGTGAAAGTGATGGAATGGGGTGAGTCTAATCAAGGTACTTTATAGGTACACCTAGACATGTCAGAAGGAAACCCTTTTGTTCAACTAATGGATGCTAGAAAATAAAAAAGGGTAAGAAAACTTAGTAACCAGAAAAAAAAACTAGGACAGTACATATTAAAACTATAGCTATCTGGTTCTCATTTATCTCAAAATTCATTACAAATGCACGAAGTTCACCTGTATAATACATCTCCTGTTCTTTAAAGCCTTTCTATTCCAGCGATGCCCTACTGATCCCAACTGTATGAACATCTTCTTAAAATTTTGTTAGAAATGAGGATACCTCAGTCTCCATCTCAGGTCCAATAAATCACAGATCCTCTAACAGGCCCTGCAGGTGCTTCCTTCAGAGTTTAAATGGCACAATTCTAGCAGAATTCTAATGAATATATGTAGTTCATTCATAATTTTGTACAACTTTCCAGGACTGCAATACTAGAGGTAGTCTGTACCTCCAGATGGAGGACGTGGTAGCTTTGGCCATAGTAAGCTTAGATGAAGACCTGAACCTAGTTAATTCTAAACTTGTAACCATTAGCTTTAAACACCCATTTATAGATTGTTAATATACTGCATCCCAGATGGTCATATAATCCAGCAGAATAAAAATACAGCACATCATTAAAAATTAAACTTTCTAAGAATAGTGGCACAGTGCTCTTAGCACTAGTTTCCCACAAAGGTACTCTGGGAGCTAAGATATATCCTACATCTGCTCCTACAATTATTCTACATTTTTATATTGGACTAACTAAAATTTATAATTTAATTTAATGCTGTATTTTTGTAGAAAAAAATTTTCCACAAGAACAATCAGCCCATCCAGAACACTACATCCTCTTAAGTTGTACCAAGCTTAATGTTTCATTCTACTGGTATGTAGATGATTTCACTGAGATCATTAATTAACTATTTCAAATTAACAAGTATCTATATTTCATTTTTATTCCTTTGTAATGTACCTATGTTACTGAAATATGAACATTGACAAAAATAAATATGTTGGCAATAAATGTTTGATATTTATCTGATTGTGTTGAGTGTTTATAGGGTGCTATTGCGTTGTAAGCTATTCATCACCTGTCATCTCTTTAATTCTCCTGGACTCACAAAGTACATAATCTTATAATCTCATTACAGATAATGAACAGAAGGTAAGAGGCATGTCATAATGGAAAAGAGCACAGACTGTGGAAAACGGTGGCTATCAAATCTTGTCTCTACTTCATCTATCAAATAAGCAAAACAACAATAATTCACTTCCAGTGTTGTTGGGAAAAATAACCTGTATATGTAATGAATTTGTTATGGGGCCTGAGATGATGTAAACATTCAATAAAAACAACTTTTCTTTGGAAACATCTTGGGCTTTGAATTCAAGACGAAAAGAGAAATTTATTAGACTTTGGAGCCTAGCTGTTTACTATTACATTGTATGTGCCAAAAACTGATCATCCCAAATTATACCAACATTGTAAAATACCAAAGAATTGAATACAAATATACGTATTTTTCAATATGCAACCTGAATTTTCATAAACTTGAATTTAATATATCTGAATTTGCAACAAATAAAAAGATAGAAGATGTAAACAAAAGTTTCTAGGTGATGAAATTTTATTAATGAAAAGTTCCTGGTATGAATATGTTCAAAAATTAATTAAATAATAATAATGAGTTAACTCATGTTTGGCTGTCAAGAACTACTACTGAAAATATTCATATCACCCTTGTTTGGTACACAGAAGTTATATAGTAATTCCTAATATTTCTAGAGTGTTTTATAGCTCAAAGTGTTCAGATAATAATGTTTTGTGTACATAGAATAAATAAAAGATATGGAAGCTCAGTGTCAAAGTTACTAAAAAGGGTAAAATAACAGGATGAGAGTCTGAATCAATTTCTTTGAAATTTAATTCACTAAATGCTATCTTTAACACAATACGCAAAGAAGTATAAATTTGGTGGAATAATTTAAGGCTATTTGGTGAGTGACTTTTATTGATGAAATTTGAGATAATTTTAAATGATCCCAGACAATTATATGATGAACAGTTTACATCTTTCAAATGTTTTATGACTTTACATTTGTATGATACCTCAGGGTATTTTTCTTTTTTGTAAATTTTGTAAGGGTAATAGCCATGTTTATCTCATTCATCTAGAGTTCCAAATTAGCACAGAACCTAGGTAAGTGTATCATCCCCTAGAGTTTCCTACATTTTTATTAAACATCAACAAAAGAGGCATTTTTAACCAGTCTAATTTTTGTCTCACTTTAATTGCTCATAAAATTATTCTTATTTTTCTAGCATTTTATGAGTATATATAGTATTTTCTTAGTTCTAACTGGTATATATCACATTGTGATATTAGGAAACATAATACAAACACTGTACAATGTTCACCAAATTTTTATGCATGACTGGAAAATTATTTGACTATCACTATTTTATATGCAAAGAAACCTGAAGTCATACAGATGGAACAGAATTTCAAGCAGACTGCATCAATTCACCAGATTTTTTTCCTTAACTGTTTAATAGAAACAAATATCTCAATGATTCTGTGCCACCAGACACAGTGTCTTTACCTAATTCCTTAAGCATTGTTTTTATTCTGTATTCAATATATCAGTAGGCATCATAAGGTACATAAAGCTTTTGAGAAAATGTATACAGGGGCTAATGAAGAAGCTTGCCATCAATTTGAATAAATTAGATATCCTTACCTTGAAACTTAAATATCTTTCAAAGGCAATACAGAATTGAATGTAGATTATGAAGCACATATTGTAATTATAGGTGTGATTCACAGATGGAAGCAATCAGCATATGTGGGTCAGAAACCAGTTTCTAGAGCCGCAATTCAAGAGTTTAGAAATATAGATAAAACGATGACACCTGTTCCCTTCTGGTGCTATCATTTTCTCCACTCTAACGTGAAATAGTCACCTACGAAATAGTTATGATTTATGATGTTAATATACTTCCTCAGAGCTATCCACATAGTCAATTTTCAATTATTAAGTTCCTTTGCTCATCTTGCTGGATCATCAGATTCCTCATTAGAAGAGAAAGAAACTCATGGTACAGAATAGCATCTTGTAAATAGCTATTTTTTAAGGCTTTAAGTTATTTGTCACTACAAATAAAAAGCATCACATAGAAGATAAAAAAAGAAATAAAAACATTACTTTTTAAAGTGGAAAAATACAAATAACTTACCTTTTGCTGAGGATTTTTTGTATACTTAATGGACAAATGAAAAATTCGAAAGACTTGGATTGTAAGTCTCTTGGTAAATTCGAACAAGATTACTAATCTGATTAATATTTAGTAAGATAATATTTTAACACAAGTTCAGGATTATTTTGAGAATACGTATTGTCTGTTGAGCAACAATGCAAACATTTGCTTAAATTCTCAAATATATCAAGCTTACACCGAGATAAAATTATATCTCTTGTACATGTGCTTATAAATGTGTTTATCATATACATATTCACATATGTATGTATACATGTGATCCAAAGCAAGCTTGGGAAAAATATTTATAAGGACTTGTATTATCCATTTCTGGGCATAGTGGTACACAGCTGTAATTCTAGATACTCAGGAAGCATAATTAGGAGGCTCTCAACCTACCCTGTCCAACAAGAGCTTTTTTATAAACTTGGAATGCTAAAAGGACTGAGGGCATGGGTCAAGCATTGGAGGAATTGCTTACCAAGTTCAAGACACTAGATCTGCAATAATTAGGAATAAAAAGGATCCAAAAAATAAATACCAAAGATCCTTGATGACTTGGACCCATCCACTATTCTTACTTGCATCATTTTTCTTTGTTTTAGAGCAACTGTGGATTGAACTCGATTCCAGTCTTTCTAGAAAACCATCCAATTGCTTGAGCTTCCACTGCATCAGCACTCTTTGCTTTAGTTATTTTGTTTGAACAGTGTGTTGGGTTTTTGCCCAGGCTGATCATGGATCATGAACTTCCTACCTCTACCTCCTGAGAAAAGTATGGCTCACCATAACTAGTCTCCTAGTCTCATTTATCAACTCTTCCCTCAGTTATCCAGATCATTACTTGGTTGGATAATATGTTCAAAGTACTGTTCTGGGTCTTGAGATAAGACTCTTAACTAGATACTAATGGCCATTCTTATGGCTAACTTTCTCTCTAGTGAAAGATAACACCATTAAACATGTAATATTTAATTTTATATGTAATAACTACAAAGAAGACATAAGTATAATGAGAAAGTGATGACCTTGCCCAAGAATTTAAAGATGCTTTTCCACAGAAATACTATTTAAACTCCAATGCAAAAGTTGTAGGAATAAAGTCAAAATGATGGATGAAGAACAAATCTTCCTGAGGCAATGGCCCATCAAGTGATTAGCACAAATCCTACATTTCAAGTCAAATGAATTAGTGCTATATGTAATAGTATGTATTTTTCTATATCTAGAATTCATGGAAATTTTATTTATAAATGGAATCATATCTCTACTGAATGAAATAACTGCTCAGAAACCAAATCACTTCCATGAAAGAAAGCTTTATTAAACCATATTAGCCGAAGGTGTTTTGATAATGATACCATGCAATATTGTGCTACAATGAAATACATGTGTATATTTATATATAATATGTAATGTGACATGTAATATTTATTATATTATATATATTTATTCTGGAGTGGAAATTAGGATCATTCACAGAATTCTTTTACAAATAATGTTTCTACTTTGTTTTCTATATTCAACATCTAGTTTTAATAAAAAAACATTCATTCAAATATATTTTTATTTTCTTTGGTAAAAAATAATCACTAATTAGTAGTCTTCAACTGCCTGCATGAGATTATTGGTGCATGGCTCTGTCAACAGATTGAGCCTTAAGAAGCAATTTTGATATCTGTAATTATTGTGAAGGAGACATTTTTAATACCATCAAATATCTTCTCCCAATAAGTTTTGTAATCTTAATCAAAGTAAAACTGTTTCTATGCAAACATAACAAAAACAAGATTATGCTTTTGAAAAACTAGTGCACATGTTGTTGTTTATTTTAATATAGCCTCTCTAGATCTATTAACCATTGGACAGTGATAGATTCTGGTTACCCATAGGCACACTTAAACAGCCACCATTATCTCCATTACTCATCTGTCATACAATTTTCAGGGTTAGACAGTCCTTCAAAACCAAATATAGTAAAGCAATATTGTGCAAAAGGCTTTTAGAAAAAGTTTTACTTTTTAACTAAAAATAATTCCATCTCTAATGAAACAACAGTATTGTTGCTGTCTAGAAACTCTTTTCTTGCCTCTGTGACTATATAAATTTCACTGATCTTTGTTCTATATAGTAGGAATTTAGTAAATATTTGATTTATTAGAATATGTGTGAGACAAGATTGCTGAAATTCAATACATTACTAGCATCAAATGCTATTTTTGTCATCAGTGAAATTATTACAACCATAATGCCTCTGGGTTGAGAAAAATAATCCATGTGAGTTATTTTCAGATTAAAAGATAAAAACCCATGGAAAGAGATAAGATTTGAAGTATAGGGGAGAAAAATTCATTTCATATATAAAAAACAAGATAACTAAATTCAAATAACATTCCAAATTGCATAACATAATGGCCACAACCTGACTCATATGTTTTTATATATCACAAAGTGAAGAATTAATCAGGAGTATTTTGTTTATTTTAAATGAAGACATTTTTCCAACGACTGATACTGAGTTGGCAGACCTAATGGTATTATCATGGGTAAAATACAATACTCCAAATTTTATAGACAGTTACAGAGTAAAGAATAATTTTGATTATTTAGTATACAATAAATCTAGAAATTGATATAGGTTCCCATTATAAAGCCATACTTTTAAGAATTTGACAGCAAACTTTTGTTATGAATTTACAGAAAAATCAATTGAGGACTTTCAGTGACTTTGCTAATTTTATGGAAAAAGTTACTATAAAAGAGTTCTCTTAAAAAAGGTATTACAGTACTGTTGTACTTCTTACTATTTTAGAGATATCCATTAAATTCTAAATATATGTGACTATTTCATCTAATCGATATCCACTGAATTATACGTATGTGACTATTTCATTTAGTCAAATCATGAATAAGAACTAAAAGGATATCATCAATCATTTCAAATTAATATTGTGTGAAAACTTTTTTAGGAATTTAATATCTTTTTACAATATTAGACAAATTCTTTGAATGGGACTCAATTTCAAGTAAAGTACAATATTTAAAACACTGAAATATTCTGAAATGGAAAGACAGAAGTTAAAAATCTCTAAATTATGAAATCACTCAACTGCTATATAATGAGTAAATCCAATTTTATGTATCATTAATAAAATGTTGATTTCCTTAATTTATATTGCAACTTTCTTTGTAAATTATTTAAGTAACCAGAGATTTTTTTAAAAACACAGTTTTTAAATATACATTGTATGAATGTGGTATAGTATTTACACAGATAACATGTACATTTAGGTAGTTTTAAATAATTTTCTATGGTAATGCATTTGATTGTATTTTACTGTCTTACTTTCAGTAATAATCTATTTAATATTAATAACCAGAAATTGCTTTATTTTTTGAAGCTACTGTCATTTATATGTAGGGGAGTGAAAGAAGTACAAGCTTCGGCAAACAAGAAAGAAGCGTTTCATGCAAACATTTTCAAACACTACACACAGCAGAAATAAGTGCTTTAAGAACCCTCAGAATGTACCAACAATAATCTGCTTGTATTGCACATTTCAGACTGAAGTTGACCTTGCTACATGGTTATTTCTCCTTAAGGAAGTAAAGTTTAGGCATCTCCTTTCATTTCTGAAATCCATATAGTGAGGACTTGCAGGAGGTTAAAACATAATAAAAAGTGTTCTGTGCCCTCATTTTTTTAAAATCTTGAAATATATATAAAACAAACATTACTATCAGTTTTGTAAAATACTATTGAAAATGATAACAGAGAAGAGAGTAACACCAAATTTTGTCTACCAGAAAGGCTCCTTCAAAAGGAAGTCTCACAAAAATATCTGAGTGATAAAAGTACTGCTATTACCTGGAGTTTTCTTGAACATCCAGGTAGAGAATGACACATGGCATTCTCAAGTTCTCTTAAGAAATGGGAGGCAGCAGAAGATCCGATGACCACTTTTAGCAAGAAGACAGAGTGACAGGATATTACTAACTTTGAGGAAAGTGAGGTGGTTTAGGTAGTCACAATAAATGGATATGGCAAGCCAAATTCATTTTCATGAGGGACATAAATGGAGAAATTTTGCAAGTTGTAATTCCTGGGGGGGGGGGGAATGTCTCATATGTCCTGACATAATCTACTAAAAAAACTACATATAAATATTGAAGTTGATCATCATGATTTATCCTTGCTTGGCCATTTTGGAACACCTTTATCAGGGAGAGTCTGTTTACTTTCAGTGTCATGAGTTTTGTGATCAGTCTTGGGGGCAGCTACCCTCTCCCTTATCCATTGTGTAATATAACAGGAACTGTACATGAACAAATGAATTAATGACAAGAATAGCCTCAAGAAACAACAATATTTGTTATTTCTATTTGCATACCAAAAAGTATTTGTAACCAAACAGTATCCATCAGAATGAGAATACTCCTCCACTGCCTAAATAAGCCCCTTTCAAGTCAGCTTTCTGGAAAGGTAGACTTTAGAGAAGATTCTTCTACCTTCTGGACACTCACTTGTTTCAGCATCATATATTTCAACTTAAGTGTCAAGGAACAGCCAGATGTGGAGCCCGTAATAAGATCACTAGATCACAATGTATTTATTATTTTGTGTACTGTTGGGACCATTAATTACTGTTGGGGTTACATACAAAGGAACCCAAAATAATTAAGCAATTAAAGAGAATACTTGAAAGTTGAAAAAATCTTGAAAAATATGTCACAAAGGTGACTTTTATTCAATGCAGGAACGGCTGAGTAATATTTTTAGGAAGTGAAGACGAAGTTGCTGTCCTGTTCACTGAGATTATACTAAATGAAAACAATGGAGGTTAACATAATAAATTTGTGTGAATGGATTATATTCAAACTTTCATGACTGGAATGAAAGAGACGGAAGAGGTTGAGATTATTTTCCCATCTCTTAAGGACGTTGAGATTAATAATTTCAGGTTCTGGGCAATGGATTCTCAACAAAAGCTGTTTTTCATTTCTGCTGAGTGGTAGACACCATTAATTTCTTTTTGTGCGTTACGGGGCTTGAACTCAGGGCCTAGGGCCCTGTCTTTTTCACTCCAGGCTAGTGCTCTACCACTTTAAGCCACAGTACTACTACTGATTTTCTAATAGTTAATTTTATATAAGTGTCCCATGGACTTCCCTGACGAGGTTGGCTTTGAGTTGTGATCCTCAGATCTCAGCATCCTGACTAGCTAGGATTACAGGTGTGAGTCACCAGCATCTATCTTACCAATAGCATTTTTCAGTTTATTCTTCAGGGAAGTTTTCTTTGCACTGGTATCTAATGACTTATATTTCTGATGTCAAGTTGAGATTTTTTTTAGATACATATATAGTTTTATAGCTCATATATGTCAATTTTTCTCACTTTAACATGGTTCCATATAAAATATATGCTATATTATTTTTCCATATTTTATTAGCATTTGGTACAAGGTAGTTTAATTTTGACCATGTCCACTCCTGTGTGTGTGTGTGTGTGTGTGTGTGTGTGTGTGTAGCACTTGATCAGACTCTTCCATCACTTACCCTCTTTGCTATTTCTTTTTCCTCTTCTCAAAACAATCCTAACAAGTGTCAACATTTCATTTCACATGTGATCACAAAGACTTTTTAATATATTCAGTCTTTCTCCCTCCCACTAGTACCCCCATTCCAGACAAAGTCTGTTGTACATTCCTGTCCTTTATTTTCTTAGTGATGCTAATAGTTCAAATGCATTTTGATATGCTATCTAGCATATATATATATATGTCACACACACATATATACATATATATTCTTTAAGGAAGATCTCTAAAGGCAAGACATAGGAAGGACTAAAGGAAATCAAAATTGAAGAAAGAGAGTTAAACTGCAAGCAAAATAAAAGTCTGAATATGGTGACAAAGTGAATTGAAAAGACAAATAAAATTTTTAAATATATAATCTTTTCATAAATGTCTTCTACAAATTTTATAAGTTCTATTTATTAATCCAATTCAAAGTAGTAGGGATGCTTTCTAATTTTAACAAGGTAACAGAGGTAAAAACAGAGTCTTTGCGAAGTATTATTTATTTTCATCCAAGAATTTCAATTCTAGACCATAAAAAATGATGTCTCTTCACAATTTCCTAAGATATGGTTCTATGATAGTGTTTGGATAAAGCACATCAATTAATCCTCATTCAATCTTAGCTTTTTTCCTACAATTTCAGATATAAGTTTGACCCACTATTTTGTTACTCACTATAATGCCATCAGACTTTTAACATAATTAAGTTCTATTGGAACCAGGGCAATTTTCAGTACAGCATTCAATGATACTAATATTAAAGTACCTTAGAGCTTAAAGCACAAGTCAAATTCTGTTCTTGTGCATCTGAGACATAATAGACTCATACAGGTTTGCAATTGATTCTAAATTCAGGAGACTTAAAAACACAGAGGCCAGAGTGCTCTGTTGCTCAGACAGAAGAAAAATTAAGGAAAAAAAACAATGCAATTTACATTTTCATATTTAAGTTTCTCCTTAGGCACTCAGAAACCAAAACCTATCTTAGGTCCCACCTGATGTTTGCATCTTTAGAGATGTTTTTCTTTAATATGAATTCTAGTGCAATAGATTCTCACAAAAGAATTAACTGGTGTTAATTTCATTCAGGTATTTTTTCCTATTAAAGGAAAAAAATGGCAAACTCCACTCTGAAATAATTGCTCAGAAATAATAATCATGACAAACTGAGAAATCTAGTCCAAATATTTGTAAATAAATAAATTCTAAGTATGGGCATCTAGGCCTAAATAACAGTTTGGTCTTTCAGTGTATAACGATAAATTATTTTTAGATAAATTCTTTGTAATGAATTAAAGAAAAGACAATACCCTCTGAGTTCCTTCCTTCCTTCCTTCCTTCCTTCTTTTCTTCTTTTCTTCCTTCTCTCCCTCCCTCCTTCCCTCCCTCCCTCTCTCCCTCCCTCCTTTCCTTCTCTCTCTCTTTCTTTCTCTTCCCTTCTTTCTCTCTCTTTCTCTCTCTTTTTCGTTCTTTCTTTCTTTCTTTCTCTCTCCCCCTTCCTTCCTTCCTTCCTTCCTTCCTTCCTTCCTTCCTTCCTTCCTTCCTTCCTCCCTCCCTCCCTCCCTCCCTCCCTCCCTCCCTCCCTCCCTTCCTTCCTTCCTTCCTTCCTTCCTTCCTTCCTTCCTTCCTTTCTTTCTTTCTTTCCTTTCTTTCCTTTCTTCCCTCCCTCACTCCCTCCTTCCCTCCTTCCTTCCCTTCCTTCTTTCTTTTCTTGCTGCCAATCCTGGGGCTGGAACTCAGGGCCTGGGCACTGTTCTTGAGCTTTTTTTGTTGTTGTTCAAGGCCAGCACTCTACCAGCTTCTTCTGTTTGTGTGGTAGCGAAGAATTGAACCCAGGGTTTCACAGATGCTGGGCAAGCACTCTACCACTAATCCACCTTCTCAGCCCTGAGAGTTAATTTATAAGAACATGAAATTTAAACTAATGGTGTTTGCTAATTAATTTTTGGCTTTGTTGTACAGGAAGTCAAAGTATATTGATCTTGATGTCTCTATTTTTTATTGCCTGTCCTGGGCTTGAACTCTGAGCCAGTGCACTGCCCCTGAGCTCATTTTGCTCAAGGCTGGCTCCCTACCAATTACGCCACATCATCACTTCTGGCTTTTTCTTTTTAATTAGACAAAAGTCTCATGGACTTTCCTGCCCAGTCTGGCACTGACCATGATCCTTAGATCTCAGCCTCCTGAGTATCTAGGATTACAGGAGTGAGCCACCAAGACCAGGCTCTGTTAGATTTTCTCTTTAAAAAAACAAACAAAACAAAACAAATAAAAAAAAAACACCTCCATTGGCTTTTTGGCTTTTGCTGCCACTTATAACAGAGAGAAATGTCAAATTAAACAAAAATATTTAAAAGAGGATTTTTTTCTCCCTTTTATCTCCTAGGTTCACATTTTAGAAGTAACCTCTACTTTCCAAAACGAATTATTTTGTCCACTTGCAGTGGAAAGATTTGCAAATAGCTTTAAGTTATATTAAACTTCCTCTTTCTATTCATTTAATTATTTTGCTCATATGATTATTTTCATATCACCAAGATATATATAATAACTTTTTCCTTTCTAACTTTGATTCGTCACATTATATGAAGGTTAGCTTTACATTTTGTCACTCTATAACAAGTGTCTTTATATTTCATTTAGATAAATTTATAAAGCCAGGAAGAAACTTTGACTCTTAAAGGAAAATATTCTAAGTATCGATGTCTGATCTTTTAATTTGTTTTCATGTTTCTCTTTCTAGTTTATAACCAAAAGAAACTACTTTCTGAAATGTGAGCTAATCTTCATTATGAAAAAAATTCATAACATAAAAATTGTACTGGGAAAACTAGATAATATATTGGATAGGGAAGATTAGGGTATGTAATTAATTATATAACATATTAATAATTAATAACCTATTAATTAATAATATTCAAGTGTATAAACTAACAAAGAAACTAAGAATATTTTAGGGTTTTTTTCCCTAAAACAAACATAGGTATTACATAGAAGAAAACATAACTGGATAAATGATATACAATTTGTTCATTAAAGATAAGCAAGAACTATAGAGTCATAATTGACTTAATAGAGAATATATGTAATAAAAACACTAAATAAATTTAAAACTTTATGAGAAATTTCACAAAAAGCTGGAGAACTGAGTCACTTTTTAAAACAATACTGTGAAGAAAACATATATCTCTGTGAAAGAGATATCTCTTCATAAATTCTTGGCCTAAAACTTGGAAAGCCAATAAGAACTTGATAAATAATAATGACTTTTGTACCTGGAGTTCTTCAACTATCTGTAAGACCGACCCCTGGGAGGGCTCTATGCTGATGGCCCCACTGTTTTAGTCTGAGCCCAGTATGTGTGTTGCCTAGGTAACTGGCACACCTGGAGGCAGTTACCTTCCCCTTCTCTGAGGTCATATCCAATCCACCTGGCCATACCTCCAGCCTTTCCCTATATAATCTGTCTCAACATGAGTCCCGCTCTCTTTCCTTTCCTCTCTTGCTCTCTTTTTTCTTCTTCCTTCCCCTCTGTCACCCCACACCTCCATCTTGTATGGGCAGGCAGTTTGCTTTCCCTACAATAAACTCCTTTCTGCCTGAACCAGGTGGCCAGTTTCCTTTCCCCTGAACTTTATACTATCCAAACTCATTCATTCCAGAATTTGAAATAATATGTAGCTATAGAAAGATTTTATAATGCTTACAAAACTCCAGTGCTTTATCTTCACAGGAAAACAATATATAAAACACTCATGAATACAAAAAATAATGCTTTATCACTTGTAGAATTAATACACTCTATGATACCTGCACTCTAAAATAAAAATAAAAGATATTTTGCTAGAACACAGTCGTGAGCTGACAAAATATTATTTATATCAAGTAAAGCAGTTGAATTCAAGAGTTTACCAGCAGAAAATCTGAAGTATACTGCCAGAGTACAGAATTCAAAAGCACCATGTATGGATTATGAGAATTTAGATGTCCAAGTCTCTTTATCTTCTATTTCAACATTTATAAATGGGTCTGCATGTATGATATCAAATATGATCTTGTTACACAGTTTGGATGCCCATGTGGGATGAACTCATTTTCTCTTTATACTGTGTGAGACAAGGCTCCAGTTTGCAACTATAACATTTTTTACTGAATAGACAATGTGTAAATAAGTGGATAAACCCTAATATTTGTATTCATTGATATTCCTATTGGCACTGTCTGTAGCAATTCTTTCTTTCTTTTTTTTTTTTTTTTTTTTTTTTTTTTGGCCAGTCCTGGGCCTTGGACTCAGGGCCTGAGCACTGTCCCTGGCTTCTTCCTGCTCAAGGCTAGCATACTCTGCCACCTGAGCCACAGCGCCCCTTCTGGCCGTTTTCCATATATATGGTGCTGGGGAATCGAACCAAGAGCCTCATGTGTAGGAGGCAAGCACTTTTGCCACTAGGCCATATTCCCAGCCACAATTATTTCTTTGTTCTTTGTCATTTCCTTACTTATATTTACGTGATATATAAATGTCAATAGCCTTACAATAAGATAATGATTTCTTCACTTCATTGAGTGACTAGTAGTTTCACATTTTAATGAAGAGAGGGAAAATAAAGAAATCAGAGACATTAGACAGATGAGGCTAAACTGCTGGTTGAAATAATTTGAAAAGAAATTTCACAAATTTATCCCAAAGGAGCAGACATAAATCCCAAAAGAGAACTTAAATTAAGATAATCCATAATTAAGGTGCAAATATAAAGGCCAAAGATAAAGATCTCTTTCTCCAAAATCTCTTAATTTTTGAGTCACATAAGACAATAACAATTAATAGAGCTACATACTAAAGTCCTAATACTCTAGCTCCGTATGGTAAAGCTTTAAGCAATCTATGTTGCACATGGTTAATTAGTGGTCATGGCAGTATAAAAAATAATGCTTCCTCAAAGCAAAAATAGGAGCCCAGTTCCTGATTCCTAAATCCTATAAATATGTTAGTTTTAAGCAAAAAATGGAAATAAGATAATAGAAGTATAGTTAAGGGTGTTGATCTCCTAACTATAAAATAAAGTATTTATCTTGGATTACCCAGGTGAGCCCAAGGTAATTGAAAAGTCCATGAAAGGGGAAGAGGGATGGTAAAAGACGACAAATAGAGGTTACAAAGTGATAACTGATTTAACTGGCTTTGGAAATGGAGAAGGGGTCCACAATTTAAGGAATGCAGGCAACCTTTAAGTTCAGAGAAGTTGGGAAACAAGCTGTTCTTTTAGCGTGCAGAGGATATTCATCCCTCTGACACTAATTTATAGTGCATTTTAAGATCCAATTTGGATGTTGCATTTCATCACTGTACTATAATAAATTGTTTTTCAATACACTAAATTGGTGAATACTGTGTTACATCAACAAGGAGAAAATAACTCAGATATTCATAATGGGAATGGGTACTGATGTAACAAATAGGGAAAATTTAGAACTGGATTGTGTACAGATCAAATTTAAGAAGTATGCTAGAGTGTTTATCATCAACCAGGCATTGATGGTTCATTCCTGTAATCCTAGTTACTCAGGAGGCTGAGACCAGGAGGATTGCTGTTTGAAGTCAAGTAGGCATAAAAATATTCCAGAAACCTCATTTTCAATGAGACAGAAAAATTCAAAGTATGACTCAATTGTCAGAATGCAAACCATGAGCAAGGAACCTGAGTGAGAAGCCGTGGATTCACGACCCTATACTGGCGCAAAAAAATAAATAAAAGAATTCTTAACATTTGGTGCTTTCAAAACATTGTCAAACATATTACTGTTTTCTTTTTATTTTATTATGATTACTATTTTTTGTTGTTCTTCATGAGGATTGAACTCAGGGCCTGAGGGCTGTCTCTGCATTTCCATGCTCAAGGCCAGCACTCTACCACTTTGTGTTATATCTCCACTTTTGGTTTCCTGGTGGTTAATTGGTTATAAGACACTCTCAGACTTCCTTCAGGGCTGGCTTTGAACTGTGATCCTCAGCTCTTACCCTCTTGAGTAGCTAGGATAACAGGTATGAGCCATCAGGGATCTGCTTTATACTGTTTCCTTATTAGTCATTCTAAACCATTTCATTTATGATTTAATGTCAGAAAAAATTATTTTTTCTCACCTCACAGTCTGGTGTGATCTTCATATGTTGAAAGAAGCTTAATAATTTTCATTTTTAAAGTATTTGCCTGAAATCTCATAGTGAAATTTTTATCCAGCTAAAATAACCACCTTTAGTCTCTCGATTTTATCAAAAAGCTATATTCTTTTTCCGTTAGAGGGCTCTTGTTTTATCCTTAATTTAATGGCCCTATTATACTTGGTCATTTATATGTAAATCACAGAAAATCTTTTTTTCTGTAGAAAAGCAAGGAATGGGAGGAAAACTAACATGAATTCAGCACCTATGCTTTGTTCCAGAAACAAAATGATTAAAATGTCTACTCAGAAAAGTTATTATTCTTGGTGTATAAATGAAAAAGCCTTTACAATGGTTTAGTATTTTACCAATTACTACCCACTTCATAGTTTCTGTATCAGAACTGCTTGTATTCCAGTACGAAACATTGAAATCACACAGACCACACAGCACTGCTAAACTTGAAATATGATTATAATTAAGAAAAACTAGTTCCTACTCATCAGCCTATAATTATTCCGCAATTGTTATTTAATGAATTTTTGACTCTTACTAATTACCATACCTTTATAAATTTTCACTTCTAGATAAAAGATACCAAGCTTTCTCTAAAATTAGAGAATCGGCCACTTGTAAATTTGTAGGAAGTCTCTGGCCTGCCCACAATCCTTCATCTGGGACCCAATACCCACCCACTGAGCTGCCTACAAACCTGACCCCTCTCCAAAGCTCATGGATCTAAGAGCATGAAAAATGATTTTAATGTAACCAGTTAGAAGATATATGTTTGAATTAGAAATTTTTGTTCCATAATACTATTTAGCAATTCCCAGTTTATGGCCAGACCTAAAGAGATGTGATTCTATAATCAATAGAGATGTTAAAGTCTCCTTTCGAAAGGGAACAGTTAATAAAAACAAAACAGTTTTTGGAGAGGTAAACCAAAGCAAATCCATACTTAGAATGTACTTACAATTGCTTCTTCAGTAATTGCCTGTATCCTTGCCTGTATCCTAGGACCACTCTCAACAACATCACCTGGGAACTTTGTAGAACAATAGAGTTTTGAATTCCTCTACTGTACCCAAATCTGCATTTTTACCAAGCACTGCAGATGGTTCATATTAACATAAAATGTTGAAAAGTATTCATTGATTTTTTTCTTATTGTATAAAAATAAGCTTTTGAGATCTGACAATCAGAACATGAATATATCTGTATTCTATGGGTGATAAAATCATACTTCCAATGTTACTATTTGTGATCTCATTCATAATTTTTATTTTTCCATTAAGAAATAGGCACAAAGCTAAGCAAGCCAAATCATCTACATGCAAAGGAATGAAGGTTGACCTCTTCTTCACATCATACATAAACAATGACTTAATTTATCTCAAAATGATACATAGATGCCAATGAGAGACTTAAGAATATAACACTCTTAGAAGAAAAATGTAAGTGAAGATATTGTGACCTTCACTTAGGCAGTTTTCCTAGTTATGAAATAAAAGAAAATAGATATAAAAATAGACAAATTGGACTTGATCAAAAATGTATATATCTTGTGCTTTAAAGGACATTGTATAGATAGTGAAGGTAGAACTCATATAATGAATGAAATTATTCATAAACAATTGCACAGGTGATACCCAGAATTTACAAACAACTCTTAAAATTCAACAATAAACATATAACTCAATGTCATGTGGGATGAAGAGAATCAAAGTAAGTACTATGTCTATATGAAACCCATCATACATTGTAGACAAAAATTGGTGAAGGAGAGTAAGGAATGCGAATATGATAGAGGTGTAAATGTGTTCAAAGTGCATGGAAAATGAGCAATGAAGCCCTCATATTACAAATGTATGTTAATTCAAAAATAAAATAAGCAAAATAAACTACAAAACCCCAAAACTTGCCAAAGGGTATGAACAAAGAAAATACATAAAGAAGATATATAAAAGACCAGTAAGTCCCTTAAAGAGTCTTCAGAATTGTGAGCCATTATAAAAAATATAAATTCAAACAATGATAACATAATATTTCATACCACCATGATGACTACACAAAAAGAGGAACTACTAGATTATTCCTCAAATGTTTAAACAAAGTTCTATATCACTTATCAGTTCCACTTTTAGGAATAAACCTAAAACACATGACAAATTATCTCCACACAGAGCACACAAATGATTGTTCATAGCAATATCCTTTACTATATAGCCTTAACTGTGGCTGTGGGGAAAAAAAGTCTAATATCCATTAATTAAGAAAAGGATGAAGAAAATATGTTTATTTCAATATAATGATAGTATATTATTTCCCCCAAAGAATGAAGTAGCTTTGATCATATTATATAAAATGAACTAATCTAATCACAGAAGGCCAAATACTATAGGATACTTTTAATACAAAATATATAGAATCAGTAAATCTACATGGAAGGAAAGCAGAGTAATAGAAGGCACATAGGTGTGTGAGAGAAAAAGTGGATGCTAACAGAGTACAGAACATGTTCTGTGATGCTGATCCAATTCTGTAAGTATACTATAATTATGAAATTTGCACATTTTAAATGTGTCAATTGTGTAATTTTTGGATTACATGTTATACTTCAAAAACTAAGTCTATTTTATTCAATAAGTTTCAGTGTCCAGCTTAAACATATATTTGTTGAATGAATATACACATGAATGAAGAATGTGTATGTAAATGAAAAAAATAAGTAATAAGATTTTGGGTATGCTGCTTGAGGTTCATGTACAACTTATATCTTTTACAAATTATTACTGTCAAGATGAAGTACATAGGGGTTACAGTTACATATGTTATGTAGTGAATATATTTCTTTTCCAACTTCATTTTTCTCCCACTTTCCCTCCTCCCCAATTGCCCCCAGCTATAAGGTTAGTTTACACCATCTTGCCTTATAAATATTGCCGTTGCATTGGTTCGCTTTTTACCCTTTGTCTCACCATTTTAATGCCCTCTTTCCCTTCCCTAATTCAGACAAACATATATAAATAAGTGGGCTAAAGACTTAAAGAGAGACTTCTCTGAAGAGGAAATGAGAATGGCCAAGAGACACATCAAGAAGTGCTCAACATCCCTGGCCATAAAAGAAATGCCAATCAAAACAACATTGAGATTCCACCTCACCCCAGTAAAAATGATGCTCACAGGGATGGGGCCAAAGAGGAACACAACCACACTGTTGGTGGGAGTGTAAATGGTTCAACCACTCTGGAGAGCAGTGTGGAGGTTCCTCCAAAGGGTAATCACAGAACTCCCCTAAGACCCAGCAATTCCACTTGTGGCACTTACCCCAAAGATCACAAACAGGCCATACTAAAGCTCCAGCACACCATGTCCATTGCAGCATTACTTACCGTAGCTAAAATATGGAACCAAACCAAACGTCATTCAGTAGATGAATGGATCAAGAAATTGTGGTACATATACACAAAGGAATTCTATGATCCTGTCAGAACAATGGCATTGCTTCATTCATAAGAAAATGTGAAGACTTAGAAAAAAATCATACTAAGTGAGGAGAGCCAGACCCAAAGAAATATAAACACTATGGTCTCCTTCATTAGTAATAATTAGTATATGTCTAGGATAACCCTAAATGATGACCACAATACCTCAATAGCTATGTACATATGGTCATATAACATGATGCTAAGTGCAATGATCTCTAAAATATGGAAACAAGTGCCTTGTCATTGATGTTGTTATTTTTAATGTGCTATGTGAAATTGTTTATTTTTTCTTTTGTTCATTTTCCCTAAGATTTAGCCTCTGTTGTCACTGTATTTGAGTCTGGTACCCTGCTTATTTTATATATTTATACATTTTGAGACACTATTTGTATTGTGTTTGCAGGCCATATTTCCATATTGTTTTTTTTTCCTTACTGGACAAAGTTAAAAGAAATGACCCAGAGTTTGAAAATACAATGTTTGGAATTGTATCCTATCCTAATGATATCTCATTGTACATATGCAAATATTCTATAATAAGAAAAATCTGAAAATCAAAATATTTCTAGACCCATGCATTTCAATTGAGTAATAACTAGGGCTGGGATGTAACTCAGTGGCAAAGCGCTTGCCTACCAAGTGCAATGTCCTGGGATCGATCCCCAGTACAAAAACAAACAAAGACAATTGAGTAATAACCAATCTATATTAATTAAAAATGAATATTGCTGTTCTTTCATATAAGGACTCCTGCAGTGTTTTCCACAAGGGTAAAATGATTATATAGACGGATTACAGTTGCTAGACTGACATTGATCACAGCAATTTTTATACTAACTAATACTATACTAACTAATTTTATACTATACTATACTAACTAGTTTTATACTAACTAATTTTTATTCTATGAGGAATTTCATTATAAAATAACTAAAATTGATATGAAAAAGTACTGAATGTTTTACCCAATATTCATCTTTGATCCAATAACCTAGCACCATAATATTCAATAAAGTTACTCTATAAACTGTTAAGATTAGAAAATTTATGTATTATAAACAAGGCTATAATATATTTGGGAAAAAGTTGTGTTCTATAGAAAAGTATATAACAGGACCTCAAACCAATAATAGAAAATTATTCCCTACCATCCCCGTGGTGCTTTTAGAAATTGACAGATTTACTTATAATGAATCACTTTCCAAAACTAAATTTAAGAAATATAGTAAAATAAATTGTTCTATATTGATAATTACCCACATTTCTCTGGAAATTCAATCTCACTTAGTATTGATCAAAAACAAATATATAATTACAGATATTTTATTATGAAACTAAATATAATTTATAGCTCTGAAATTAAAACACAGTATTAATGTATGCTCAGAAACAAAATGTATGTGAAAAAAAATGGCTTTGACTTTCTAATTAGATTCAGTTTAACACTGTGGATAAATATTCACACTCCAAAGTACTTAAAAATGTAAAGTGACCAACAATCTTAAGCTAAAGTGTTGGTTTCAAACTGAATGAGGATTTCATGAACTTTTAAGATGTTCTTTTATCTACAGTCCTTTATCACTTACCATTAAGGCTTAACTACTGAAGAAGGCAAACAAAAAAAAAGGCAAGTTCTGTTCAAGAACCTATTGGAGTTTATAGAGATTAGGGAGAAAATACACACCCACATCTAAATTGAAGTACTATAGTACTATAGCATTGGAATTGGATTCCTAATATAATCTGTCCTATTTAAGAAAATAGAGAGGATTTATAACAGTGGGAAAGGAGTATAATAGATGCTGATAAAAGGCTTCTTTCTGTGTGGAAGTGTCTAGCCTAAAGGAAAAAAAAGGAACCAGACGTCACTAGATATTGTAAATTCGCCCTGGGAAACCTTCCTTACAATGCCTCCTTTAGAAAGGTGAACAAAGAGAGTGAATCTATTAGCAAAGGTAAGAGAAACTGAAGCCAAGTATGAGAGCCCCTGAAGAAGTTATTACAATTTTTTTTCTGGAGATGGTTTCTCCCTTAGGCAGCCTGCTTAATAACTCAAAAGATGTTCAACAGAAGAACTAAAAATATCTTCAGAAAAAGAAGAGATAAGTGCTTCATCCCAAATAGTATCAACTTGATAATTCCTAGCCTAGCCTTTTTCAATGAATACTTATGGAAATATTTCATTTATAAATATAACAACTACTTCCTAATGATTCTGAATCAAAAATTCCTAAATATTTTATTATAAATAACATGTCAATATAATTCTGTTCACCTTCTTCCAAAATGAAATATTGATCTCAAGCTAGAGATACAGAATCTTATTATAAGCTTGTTTGAAGGTAGTTTTCCCTTACTTATAAGAAATGTTAGGAAATGCAAATTATTTGTGCATAGGCAAAGTCAAATTTATATTCTAATATCTATAGTAAAAAATTAAATCAGAATATTGTGGTATTATTAGTAAGGCACTAATAATACCATAAAACAATATAGTATGTTAATATCATCTTATTTGACCTAGAAAACACCAAAATAGGAAGGTTCAGACATAACCTACATAATAAAAATATTCTATAATGAAAAATGCTAGTTATTAGAAATACCTTATTTCAAAATCTGTGTCTAAATTGCATTATAATATTAAAGATGCACTTGCCTACAGAGTTTTTGTTATTCATAAAATAGTTTGCATATGACAATTGGAAAATAAAAAGGAAATTCCTTGTGAAATAGGTGAGAAAGAAAAGGTTGTGTTTGTTAACTGCTGCCAGTTCTGTTTTCTTTCAATGACAGCACAATGGCTGTCATTTGAAAAAAATCCATGTCTGAAGAAAAAGGAAACTAAATTCTAGAGATATTGTAATATAATAGAAGTTTCTAATGTTATACTAAACAGAAATAGGATGATGAATTTCAAATAAAAGTGAGAAAATTTCCTAGGAAGAACTAATATTTTTAAGGAATTTTGCATGGTAGATACCATACATGAATATGCATGTCTTTAATCTGGGATATCTCCAGAAATGCCTATCACCACAATGCCAGTATCATTTCTCCTATTCATGATGAAGCCTAACAGAACTGATAAATGATTTTGTTGTGTTTTGCTCATTATGGAAATTTAATATGCAATGCTTTACATGGCTTACAAGTCCATACATGGCATATCAATAAAAGGTAATTAGCAGCAAATGCATTTCTCACACATTGGGTTCTTCTACACATTAAGGTAAAGTAAGGTTTGTAACCCAGTGCTGAGATGCTGACTGCCTTACTGATGAGTTTTTCTGAGATATTATTAAGATTAACTTGTTTTTATGGTTTCACCAGTGTGTGGCCTATTAAGATGACACAACTCATTAGACAGGGTCCTTAGGCACATCAAACCGAGTTACTTCATCATGATTGAGATCAGAAACTCCTAGCAATTCCCAACCTAATTTGAAAGTACTCGGCCTTAAATCACTAATCAATACTGATGTTCTCAGTTTTCCTACATTATATATTACTTTAAATTAGGCAAAACTGAGATAAATAGCACTATGTCATTGAAACAGTACATTATTTGCATATTTTCAAATTATTGATAAAATACAATAGAGAAGCTGATTTATGCTCCTACTAAATGTGAATATTTTTTTCTTGCTGATTCAAAATAAACTGTTTAAGTAATCCTGAAACTAATCATAATAATCAGAACATTGTCCAACTTGAGTTTTTACCACATTCCTTCCTGGAAAAGCAACAATCTAACAATGTAGATTCAGCAGTAGCTTATTAAACATTCATATGGAATGGAATAAAGATGCATACATTCATTTGAATTTCACAAGTACAATGAAACAAATGCATATTTCAGAACACATACCCTGTCTCACTATTTATACCAATTTGAAAACCATAAGCACTTATTCTATATCAGGGTTCTAGTTTGGTAGGAAAGAGAATGCCTACTATTTCTGAAAGTAAAGGTTTGATCAACAGTATACAAACAAAATACTACATAAAGCTTCAGAATATATATATATATATATATATATAGTTTTACAGAGGAATCAAAATAACAGAATGATTGAAAGGGTATTCAGGATAGCAACTACATCTGGATAGGAGAGATGATGAGGGTAGGAAAAAAGAGGAGGAAATTTTAAAGCCTTGACAATTTTTTTATTACTTATCACAGCTACACATGTACTTAGACATTCCCTAAAATTTGTATAATGAATTGTTTTACTAGTAACAGTAACTCCTCTGTATATCACCTTCACAATTTAAAAGAAATGAATAGATTGAAATCCAATGTGGCATTTTCACAAAATATTCTTCAAATTAAACATTTTAATCCATTTAAATCAAACCCTATTATTCTTCATTGATATAAATATTGTCTTTTACTGAGAAACACAAACATTTGTAAACTCAGTAAAGTTACAAAAAAATGACACCTTGCCTAAAATTTGAAAAAGTTAAGAAAAAAATTACTACAATATGTTCTTCCAAACATTATATATTCCAGGTAAATTTAGAGGAACATGTGCTCTTTTCAACTTTATTCCAGTGATCTTATTCTTCATTTTACTCACATACCAGAGATTTTTTCTCCACTGTTTAGCAGCCTTCACTGTACTCTGTAAGCTGATCCTTTATAGATTATGCAAATAGAGTTCAAATGCAAACCTGTATGGGTGTGCATTTACACACAAAGTTACCATGCTTAATTCTTTTTCTTCTTCTTTTTTTTTTTTGTTGGTAGTGGGGTTTGAACTCTGGGCCTGGGCACTGTCCCTGAGCTCTTCAGCTTAGGGCTAACCAGTGCTCTACCACTTGGGCCACAGTGCCTCTTTCCAGTTTTCTGGTGAACTTGCCTGCCTGGACTGCATTTGAACTGCAATCCTCAGTTCTCAGCCTCCTGAGTATCTAGCATTACAGGCATAAGCCAGTGGCACCTGGCTTCATGCTTAATTTTGACTGTCAACTTGATTGTTTGTTTGGTTTTGGTTTTTTCCAGTCCTTGGGCTTGAACTCAGGGCCGGAGCACTGTCCCTGGCTTCTTGAGCCACAGAGTCACTTCTGGCTTTTTCTATATATGTGGTGCTGAGGAATCACACCCAGGGCTTCATGTGTACAAGACAAGCACTTTACCACTAGGCCATATTCCCAGCCCGTTGATTGTATTAAGAAATTCCTTGAAGATTAGTAAAGCAGATCCCTGGGGGATATTTGTGGTGGCTTTATCAGAAAAGATTAGTTCATGAGAGCTCTGAGCTAATTAGTAGATTCATCCCTTGATAGATTCAAAACATGACAATGTTTCATTCATGTAAGACAGGATCTGTAGCCCATATGAAGGAAGTACAAAAATAATTGGATTTTATGCCTCTATCAGAAAGAATGACATTGCCCTATTTGTAAGGAAATGGAAGGACATGGAAAAAATTATACTAAGTGAAGTGAGCCAGACCCAAAGAAACATGGACTCTATGGTCTCCCTCATAGGGAATAATTAGCACAGGTTTAGGCTAGTCACAGCAGAGGATCACAAGAGCCCAATAGCTATGCCCTTATGAACACATAAGATGATGCTAAGTGAAATGAACTCCATGTTATGGAAACGAGTGTTATATCACTGTTGTAATTACTTTCAACATGCCATGTGAATCCGTAGCTTTTTTTGTTGATGAGCCTCTTGTATCCCCGTCCTGTGGTTGTACCTGTGCTATCACTGTATCTCATCTGAATACACTGGATACTGTATATACTGGTATTAGAACTAGGGAAGTGAAAGGGAATATCAAAATCGAGAGACAACGGATAAAAAGACAAACGACTACAAAAGCAATACTTGCAAAACCATTGGGTGTAAACCAACTGAACAACTCACGGGGGGGGAGAGGGGAAAGGGGAGTTGGGAGGGGGAAAATGAAGTAGGAGGTAACAAATTGTACAAGAAATGTACCCACTGCCTTACGTATGAAACTGTATCCCCTCTGTACATCACATTGATAATAAATAAGTAATTATTCAGAACAAAAAACCCTGAAAAAAACAAAAACAAAGCTTTCAGTCATCTCAAGTTTTTAGGGTGAGGTTCCTACAGGGTTCTTTAAATACAGTATTTTGTCATCTGCATTTCATCTCTAATTTTATTAATTTTGGTGTGTTCTCTTCTTAGTCAAGTTTACTTATGGTCTGTCAATTTGTTAATTTTTTTCAAAGAACCAGCTTTTTGCTTGGATATAGAATCAACTTGGATATCCTTCACTGGACATGAGTGAATGGATCAAGAAATCTTACACACACACACACACACACACACACACACACACACACACACACACCAGAATTCTACTCATCCATCAGAAAGATATTGTACCAATTGTAAAGAAATGAAAAGACTTATAAAATACTATTTTAAGTGAAGTAAGCCAGAATCAAAGAAACATAGCCTGCATATTTTCCCTTATTAGTGGTAACTAGAATGTGCCTATAAATCTACAAGCAAACACACTTAATAACAAAAAAAACCAAAAAACAAAACTGGGACATGATAAATATATAGGACCCTAATCATTTCCATCCAGAAGCCAGTGGAGGTTAAGCATAGGAGTACTTGGCCAAGGCTCAATAGCTATGGACAGATGAAAGCAATACTTGCAAAACTGCTTGGTGTAAGTGAACTGAACACCTCAGGAGGGGAAAAGGAAAGTGGGAGGAGGGAGGGGGGTATGAGGGACGAGGTAACAAACAGTACAAGAAATGTATTCAATGCCTAACGTATGAAACTGTAACTTCTCTGTACATCAGTTTGATAATAAAAATTTGGAAAAAATAATATTCTATGAAATGAACTCCAAAAACAGAAAAAAAGAGACACTCTTTAGTTGCCATCGTTGCTGTTTTTGTTAGCTTTTCCTTTTATGTTGTTTGTTACTTGGTATTTGGGAGTGTCAGGGAAGGCACATAAAGGGTGGAATAAGGATGAACAAATACAACAGTGATATTAGCCAGATATTGTGTAGAATATGAACTGGATATCTTATGAGTATGGACCAGAGGGAAAGATTAGGAGAGAGAATCAGAACGGGAAGAATGATACAAAAAGAATTGTACTGATTGTATAATTGTACTACTTGTACAAAAGCTGAAAAGATCTAATTTCTAAGGGAAGGGCAACAAGTTCACTAAATGTTCATATCAGAAAACTTAATTCAAAACTTCTCAATAATTAGAAATAAGTTACTGAATGAAAACAAACCAGAAGCCAAGCACAAAAGTAGTAGTGTGGAGCTGGGATGTAGCTCAGTGTCAAAGTGCTTGCCTAGCAAGTGCAACTTCCTGGGTGTCATCCCCAGTACCAAAAAAGGAAAGACAAAAAAAAAGTAGTAGAGTGTAAAATAAAAAGGAGAAAAACCTTGGGGCTGGGGATATGGCCTAGTGGCAAGAGTGCTTGCCTCGTATACATGAGGCCCTAGGTTCAATTCCCCAGCACCACATATACAGAAAATGGCCAGAAGTGGCGCTGTGGCTCAAGTGGCAGAGTGCCAGCCTTGAGCAAGAAGAAGCCAGGGACAGTGCTCAGGCCCTGAGTCCAAGCCCCAGGACTGGCCAAAAAAAAAAAAAAAAAAAAAAAAAAAAGGAGAAAAACCAGAGTGTCAACTAAGTTCTACAACTAGTGAGGATACATTTTCAAGAACCAAGGCAAGTAACAGCTTATTTTTAAACTATGTAGGTAGCTAATCTTGTTGAGGAAGTTTACCTGGCCCTTGTAATAGATCTATTTACTATCTTAGCAGAAAACCTCCAAAACTGTTAAGATACAATGCGAAGAACTAAGGGTCAGGCTCAATGGCAGAGCATTTTCTAGCATGTAAGGGAGCCTTGGACTTAAACAATAACATGATAAAAATTCAAGCTAAGATAAAACAATGACTAGTATAAAAATGAAAAGTAACACATTAAGATTATATTTTTGCTCATTCAATGAGAAAATAAGGCAGATGTTATAAATAGTTTAAGAAAATTTCAACAAATATACATTTCTGAGTAGTTAAATTGCATCACAAATAAAGGTAAAGTGGTTTTTCCACAGTTGGGATGGAGGTCAATGGAAAAATCATGAAATAAGTAGAATTTACAGAATTATTAAATAGCTTAAAGATAGAAAAACGCTGTGGAATAGCCCAGAGCATTTCTAAGTATGAGTAGTTTTCCAAAGAAACACATCTTTCCCCTCCACAGTTTAACAGTAAAAAAAATAAAATAGGAAAAACCTGTGATTCCAAAATTATGCTCCATGAAGGAAGCAGTATTAAGAGTTAGGAATCATGATATTGAGAGTAAGATTAACTCTACCCCCTGGAGTCGGTATCCAATTTAGAGTTCATTTGATATTTTGTATTTCTTTGCTTTTAGATTTTCAAAGCAGTAATGCAAATCAAGTACTCCTCTTTGGCTAGGTAGTTATTTCTCAGTTCAATATAAGAAAATTCTCAACAATTAGGGCTATTGAAAATGGTATGCCTGCCCCTGGAGTGAGATTCCTAACACTAAAGACATTCGAACAGAGCTTGGATGACTAGTTACTAAAAATCTCTTACAAGGGAATTCCTGTACTGTGTGGGAGGTTGGATTTCATGACCTTTAAATTTCTCACAATGCTAAACAGTATGGTTCAATGCTAGCTAGATGTCCCTATATCACAGATTACTTTCCTTGGAAAAAATTTAACTTAATGTCTCGGTCACATTTTATTTTCCACTGCATTTTTAATTTGAATAGTTGAAAATCACACATTAACAAAAATACAATCTGTAGGTTCCGGATATAGTATGAACATTCTTATATGAATTGCATAATTTTAATTCCCACTATAAATGTCTGTTAGTAGACTGCAGAGAGAACCTCTCAGCATGATCTCCCAGCATGGTCCAGAGAAAAAGAACAGAGCCTGCCATAATGTTTAAAAGCAAGAGAATCAGAGAAGTTCACTTGGGAGCTGAATTCCTTCACAGTCATGCTTTTGTAAAGATTTCAGCCTTAGGGTCCTGTTCATTCCTATCTTTCTCATTCAACTCTATTTCAGAGCACAAAATACATATCTGTTTGAAATTGTATGGGGCATTTTTCTTTGCCTCAATGTTAAATTCAATAATATTCTTAAAGATTAAGTACCTTTTCTTGAATAGATACTTCACAGTTTACTAGGAAACTAGGGAATGATGAGAAAGTTTTTACATATCTTAAAAAAGTATTCTCCTCTGAAAGATATTTGACATATACCGGACAAAAATTACTAAATCACAGATACTGAAATTACATAAAATTACTATATCACGATCTCTGTTTCATTAATAAAATGGCTCTATACTATGAATATTTATATATGTTTTTTTCAGAATTTTGAATATATTTCTGACCAAATTCACTTTTTGCTACCTTCCTCATTTATATCTTTCTTTCGGTTATTTTTTTCTGAATTATTTATATACTAGGGTAGTTTCAAAACTTCCCCAGTGGACTTTAAACCTTGAATAAAACATGACTCACTTTGCATTTCTCTTCCGTTGAAAAGCCCAGTATCTCTCACATAAACTAAGTAGCATTAACAAGTACTTTGCAGTTTTATTAATTGTTAAAATTAATAAATACTTATTTTTCTGTTAATACAGGGTTTCATTGTATAACTCAAAGCACTGGGGGTTTCTGATTTTTATATTTCATGATTATTATATTTATCAAATATAACCCTCTGTGAATATGCAAAGTAAAATAAATTTCAAAACCACAAATAAGTCCCTAGTAGCTCCTATGTATTTGATTATTGATTCTATATAAATTATTAAAAAACCACTTCAACCTTTTACATTGATATCTTGGTATAAATTACAGTATTTGATTCTTCCTTTTATTTTCCTTTTTAAATGTCTGGACCTGGAACTCAGGTCCTGGGTACCAACACTGAGCTTTCTTTCCTCAAGTCTAGAGTCACTTGAGCCACAGCTGTACTTCAGGGGTGGTTTTTTTTTTGAGGGGGGGTAGTTTAGTGGAGCTGAGCCTTACAGACTTTCCTGCTGGGGCTGGCTTCAAACCACAATTCTCAGATCTCAGCTTCCTGAGTAGTTTAGATTATAGGTGTGAGCAACCAGGACTCGGCAGTTTAATTTTTCTACTATGGATAGACATCCAAGTTCGAACTTCAGACTCAGCAATGAATATTAACACAGTTCTCTAAATATTTGTTTCCACATCTGAAAAACAGATAAGAATTTATATCAAAGAAACCTGAGGTGAAGGTAAGTGGATAACATACTTAATGAAGTGCCAGAGAATCATGAAATGATACCGAATATCGAGTGAGTCTTAGCTAGATGCTTTGTACTGACCATGTTAAACTTAATCAGAACCCAATAATTCTGGAAGAATTTAATGAATAATAAAATCTCCTCTCATCCTTTTAGACGTGATGGCTTACTGTCTTTCCTGTAATGACTTAGGTAAGACTCACAAATGTTCTAGACAAGATACAGAGATGCACCAACTTCTTATTCAATACCACATAAATGGTTAGCCAGACCATGTTTACTATCTGAATAATCTTGATGAAAATCCTATGACTCCTGCTAGACTGAACCTAACTCCACTCTTTCCTCTAGGGCTCTAAATTTAGATATTCTCTCAGCTTAAGCCATCATATTCTCTTTTCTTAAGAGGCTCATGGGAGCATGGGCAGACCTCAGGGAAAAACATTTCCTAATCAACTGTATGATCATGTAATGATACTACCATTGATACTAATTCCCCATACAAGTTCTTTCTAGCCATTTGACTTCCTTACAAAAGAAAAGTTCTTTTACACCTAACCTTGGAAACACAGATCTCACGACTGGCGCATTCTTCCTGCTATGATTGTTCTCCTTCCCTCACCTAAATGCAGATGTGTTTGTATTTGACAGTATTCATATCATAGTGCTTAATTACTTTTTTCTATTAAGTGTTACTTTTCAAAAAATGAAAAAAATATTTTAACTGATAGAGAAAAATAATCATAATATTCATTTTAAATTTTTCATAGCATGTATGTTTTATTTACTCCGTTAAATTATGGACATCAAAATCAGAGTCAGTCTTATTTACTTTCTTAGATAATTTTACTAAGTACTGTGGTATGTCTGCAACTGGCATCAACAGAATGGAGCAAAAGTCCTTTGAAATCAGAGAGAACAAGTTTACTTCACAACTAGAGTTTCACATTTTTCTCTAGGAATCAGTTCCACTGATTCTCAGCTCAAAATATATTATTACATAAATACTTTTCATGTTTTTTTGCAGTGTTTTCAGAAAGGGATTAAAGAAGACAAACCAAGTATTAGTTATCAAATTTATCCTCTATTTTGGTGAATTTTATATTTGGACAACTATGATAATGGGATCAGCATGTATTAAATATGACACTGTGTTGCATACTCAAAATGGATATATTCCCTGCTCAATTGACTCATAAAGCAGAATATGAAATACAGAAAGACTGACAGGTTTCCAAAACACTCTATGAATTATTTAATAGCCTCAGTGTTTTTTCATATAAGTAAACTAGAAATACTGCAAACATGGATTCTGTTCTAGTAAATGGATGACTTTAGTCTTAAAACTAGTAGATATTAAAAATGAGGTTTGGAAAATTCATTCTTTCAGAAAACTGGTTCAAAACAAAGGAGCTTCTCTAATATAACATTCTAGAACAATAATCCACACTTCTAGTTGCCCACCAGCACTACCTGGTGAGACATAGGTATCAATTTAAAGTTTGAGCTTCACACTAAATTTCTAAATTTGAAACTCTGAACATAGGCAACAGAGATTTAGCCATTTTTTATGTATTTTAAAAGCTTGTCATGTGATTTTATGCACAGTAAGTTTAAGCAATACTTATGTCTATGAAACCTTCCTGAATGATAGTAACTATAGATTACTACATTTTGTAGAGATAACTACAGTTCTAGTGCCTGAAATCTGAGGCTCTCTGAAAAAGAAATAGTGTATAATGTACTGCTTGCCATGTTCATTGAGGCTCTCAAAAAAAAGGTGCAAAAATAAGTTTCAGTTTTTGTGAAAAGACAGATTTGTATTAATTATTCTGCCTGTCTTTTCACAAATCTTGTATGAAAAATTTGGTTTAATAGCTGGACGAGTTTTTATGTTGTCAGGGATTTTTTCCAACAAGAATAAAATAGTGTGTGTTTCATTTGATAAGAATTAAATTAGGCATGTATACACAAATGAGCTACAGCCTGCAGGTTCTGTGTCTGCCAATTCTCAATTCCATTCTGACCAGAGAAGTATTATCCATATTTGCAAAGCTACAGCTGCCAGCTTGGGGTGAGTAGAGGAAATCAGGTCAGTATGAACTCAGAATTGGTAGTTCTGGGGTTAATTATGTTAGGTTTGCCAAAGTGGGAGTCCTGCACCTTTGTTCAGAGAGCTAATTTGTTTCTCAGGTGTGGAAAAGATGTACAATGTTCTTTGAAATCTAGTTATTTTCCGTCATTTTCCTCCTTTAGGATAAATGAGAGAATTATCTTTCTTTGCCATGTTGCCACAGCTATGATCAAAAAAATAATTTTAGCCAAAGAACGGTGGGTGGAAGTATAGTGTATTAGTTGTGGACCAGAGGATTCAATTGCAAAATATTTTTGGCACTTCTCTTTCTTGTGGCACAGTGATCAGACTTGACTTGGTGAAATCTTTCTCAGGTCTGAACTAAAATATAACATGCATCATAACCCAAGTCCTCAGTCCTCACCCTAAAATGTAAACATATCAAGAGCAAAATAAAAATCATATATGTTGCTGGGCACTGGTGGCTCACGCCTGTAATCCTAACTACTCAGAGGGCTGAGATCTGAGTATCATGATTCAAAGCCAGCCCAGGCAGGAAAGTACACGAGATTCTTATCTTCATTTAACCACCAGAAAACTGGAAGTAGCCTTGAGCTGAAGAGCTCAGGGACAGCACCCAGGCCCAGAATTCAAACCCCACAACCAAAACAAAACAAAATATATGTTGTTCTTTTGTTTTAACCTATTTGTATTAAAAGATTTCTTGTTATTGCAGTGTGACCCATTATTTTGTCTGATACTGAAATTCAAGGTGATGAAAACCTGAATGAATGAGGTAACATGAGAAATCGTTGGCTACATTTGTTACTCGCTTTTTTTTTGCCTATTATTGCACTCTCTAGAGGTACTGTCAATCCTACATCTAAAAATCAATACTAACATGAAAACTTGGTCTTACTAATGAGTTAATGTGTTCTTTCTAGGCTGATACTATATTTTGTACATTATTCATAATTTTAATAAACTTTATATATGAGAACTAAATGAATATTGATTCTTAGTAATTGTTTTTTTTTTTTTTTGGTTGAGTGAAAGTCTGAACTGCTACAAACTCACAGTCATTAATATATGGGGTGCTTACCAACTTTTCCTTGTGTCTACTGTATCGAACGACACACTCCTCTATAAATTGAGAAATCAACATGGTTCTTTCTGATTATATTCTAAGAACTTTAGCTTGATATTTGAATAGATGAAAGAGTTCTAACTAGATAAACTAAATCAAAACTGATTATTGTTCTACATTCTCAGCACTCTTTCCCTAGAGGTATTTGAAAAGCAAATACAACAGATTCCTATTTACTGGTAATTCATGCCAACTTAGAAATGAAGCCAACATCTTAAATCTAAATGCAAGCATGAAATGAGGAAATAAAAATGTACCACTTGTACTTCTAGCGTCCTTAAAGTAACACCCTGTGAATTGTAAGTATGTTAGTTCATTGAAAAATACTGCAGTTGACACATTATTGAAACTGTGGCTTCTGAATTAAAGACAATTGTAATATTCTTAATTTTGGCACAAAGTACTTAATTCAGGATAACTTGTGTATGTGTTATTTGCTTTCTTTAATTTAATTTTATTGTCAGGGTGGTGTGCAGAGGGGTAGTGAGTAATTTCTTGTCAAAAATTGTTATCATGTCCCTCGTTTTTCTCCCACTTTTCCTCCCCCAAACTTCCTCCTAAGTTGTAAAGTTCATAATTGATAGCTAATAATTCTTTAACAAAATCATTTGCACATACCTGAATTATATGTTTCCAACATTATGATAGCCATGAAGACTGTGATTTATAAAAGCAATACCTATAAAACTCTAAGTTTCTATTTTCCTTCAATGTTATAAATATCAGTAGTTTTGAAATAAAATATTAAGAACACTTTGGGCTTAAACCCACAATATTCTCAGTATATTTCTATATTGATCATAAAATTCTCCCAGTTTTAATGTAAATGACATTGTCATCAAAAATATAATACAACTTCTGAAAGTACTCTAGAATATATGTTTCCTGTTTCACTTGGCACATTAATATTTGAATGCTTCTGCTATTGTAGTTTTCTTAATCTCCCTAAAGTTATGTTACTTAGTTTTACTCTCACAAGATAGAGCAATATATTTTTAATGTGTAAATGTAGTAGTTATATGAATGATGTAGAAAGAAGCATTGAACACAGTACATTCCAGGCCCAGTGTTAATACCTGCAGGTCACACAATTTATGATCATCTCCAATATGCTTCTCAATAATAGCATTAGATAAAAAGAACTCGGAGCAGAGTCATGATGCTCTCTATGTGCATTACTTCGCATTCTATCAAAATAAATTTAGATTGTGATCAACCTAAGCTCAGAGTAGTTAAATAACTTGGCTGAACAAGGATTCATCATAGGTTTGTCTGAGTTGACTCCAGGATTCCCATATAACTACAAGAACAATACTTCTTTTTTTCTGAAACATACCTGCTTGAAAGTAAAAGGCAAATAGAAGGTAGCACAATAAGGTTTTCATCAGGAAGTTATTAAGAACAGAAAAAAATGTCCTGTTTCTTTTTCTTGTAGATAAGGGGGATTATAGACAGTATTATTTGTGGCCTTCTAGAATTCTACTGTGTACAGACTTTTATTACCCTTCCCTTCGATGTTTATCTTCAAAGTCTCTACTCCAAAATGCCTTTTAGCACGAGACAATGCCAAATGGCAAGACCAAGCTAGTTGAAAAAAAAGAGGGCAAAATGACATAAACACGTTAACAAGACAGGGAAAAGGCAGCCAACAATCAGGAACCAGTGACTTCTTTTCATGAAAATTGATGTTTAAAAGTTTTTAAAGCCGTACACAATCTGACTACTCTTAAGATAATCACATATGTCATTTGGTTTCTTTCTTTCTTTTTTTTTTTTTTGCCAGTCCTGGGGCTTGAACTCAGGGCCTGTGCACTGTCCCTGGCTTCTTTTTTATCTTCTCAAGGCTAGCACTCTACCACTTGAGCCACAACGCCACTTCTGACCTTTTATATATATATATATATACGTATATATATATATGTATACACACACACACACACACACACACACATATATATATATATATATATATATATATATATATATATATATATGTGGTGCTAAGGAATAGAACCCAGGGCCTCATGTATACGAGGGTAGCACTCTACCACTAGGTCATGTTCCCAGCCCCAGTCATTTGGTTTCTTAAAATGCAGCATTCTTTATTGCAACTTCTTAAAATTTTGTACTATGAAAATATTCCTCAGATATAAAATCTGAAAGGACTCATATAATGTACTCATTCTATGGTACACTATAGTGGTATGTTTTTCTTTCTTTTATGTTTTGTTTTTAGAAAAGTTCTTATTATGCAATACAGTCTGATCTTGAACTTGAGATCTTCCTGCCTCAGACTTTACATTCTGGGTTTAAAAGGTGTGTGTGTGTGCTACCAGGCCCTTAGTACAAGCCTTATATGGAATTCTATTCTCTTAATTAAATCATAGATATTCAAAATTATACTATATATAAATTTTACTGACTAAATATTTTATATAATCATTACAACCAATTTATATGCAGGTATAATTAAATAATCTTACACTTTATCAAAAAATTGATACTATTTTGAAAATAAAAGAAAGTATCTACAGTAATTGGACCAATTGTTTCAGATTAAATCTAGATTTAAATCTCATGCATTTATGGAGTAGACTTACATTTACTTTGTGGACGTTAGGGATCAAACTTAGAGCCCTGTGTATGCAAGACAAGAGCTCTAGCTCTGAGCCGCTTTCTAAACCCTCAGGTCACCTTTTACCTCAAACTTTAGATACTGAAAAAAAATTAAATGGCCAGAAAAGGTCAAATTACAATGAAGCAACAGATTCAGAGCTTGAACTCATGTTAGTCTGACAAAATAGTCCATGCTCATAGGCATTTTAATAAACCATAGCTATTTTAGCAGAGTATACAATACAATGTATGAGTTCTTATACTTCGGTATGTGTGAAAATCACTTTTGGAAACAGATAGAATATATATTAATGTGCCCACTCTAACAGGTTTTGACATAATATCACAACCCTTTGGGATGATTCTGGTAAAGACTGCTTATTCTACATTTGAAATTACATTGTTCTCCTACATAAACTGACATTTGCAAGCCAAAAATATGGTGGTTTTTTTTCCTGTAAACTCAGCATCATCCAAAATATGAGCAATAAAAGAAAACAACAAAAATCTGTGAAGACAGCCTGGTTCTGTTGTAAAATACAAATTCATGAAATTAAAAGAAATGCAATGGAGCTAAAATGGCTTCATCAATTCAGACTACATTAGACTTGCAGGTCTGTTATCTTAAGATGTGAAGCCATAGTTTGAAGTTAATTTTTAAGGGCATATATTTCTCACATACTAAGACGTTTTGTTTAGCTTTTTTTTTCAAACTATGTTTCCTTCATTTAATCCTAGCAGTATCAAGCTGTGTTTCTCTAGCTTTCTTCTGTGTAAAAATTACAAGTTGTGTTATAAACATTGAATTCTAACTACCTGCAAAGGATAACGTTATTTACATTTTTTAAAGATGCTAATTAAACCATAAATTAATATTTTCACTTTCTCTGTTTAGATCAGTGATTTGCATGGCTTAGTCAGTAGGTACTTCTCAAATATTTATTTAGTCACAACAAAAAGGCTTATAATCATCACTGTGCACATATTGGTCTAGGCTGAGAACATTTCCCAGAAAAGGCAAATTGTACAAACTTTAGTTCTTTCCACCATATTTTACAAATTGCAATCCTTTCTTCAGATTCCTCATAGAGTTAATAACAAAGTGCCATATGAAACTGTTTAATTAGTAAAGGTCTTAACAAGATATATGTACATACCAGATAAATTTAGCACAGTAAAATTATCATCTGCTCCCTATTGACAAACAGATAAGAGCATACAAAAGAAGCTCAATTGTTCAGGAGAAGCATCACAAAGAGACATTTAGAGAAAATCAAATGAATAGAATTTCCCTTTTTCTCTCAATATGCAACCATGAGGGTATTGATGCCTTTCAATTGGGAAGTGTTCATCTCTAAAATTCACAAAGCACTTTTCATATTCCTTTTTTGTACATGATGTGATGTTCTTTACAAGTTCAGGAAAGCCATTATATTGTGATGAAATCAAAACACAAAGCAATCAGGAAATACTATCATAGAACAATGGAAACATTTATCTATAAAGTAAAGCCTAAAATGAAAATATAAAAACAGCTTTGCATGTGGGTACACACATGTAAACTTAGTGCTTGGGAGGCAGAATGAGGAAGGGTGTTTGAGGATGGCTTGGCCTATATAGAAATTGTCCAAAAATAACAATAAAAATTATTATCTTAATTTAAAAAAATAGTAAAAGATCTACTTGACAGATACTCAAAATACTGATCAATATATATTAAAAAAACCCTTGAAAACAGATGTTCTAACCAAAAACTTATTTACAAATATTTATAACAGCACTATTTACAAGAACCCAGAGGAAAGAATAATAAAATATATACCATAACGACTAATGGATTTATAAATAAAAATGTTACCACAGAGTAATGGAGTATTAATAGATGTTAAACAATGAATAAACTTTTGAAACATGTCAGATAAAAGAAGTCAAATATGAAGGCCATGTGTCCCATGATTTCATTTGTATCAGCTCTCTAAAAAAGGTAAATGAATAGCGATTGAAAGTAGATTAGTGGTTTCCTAGACCTAGCTAATACAGTGATTTAAAAAAAATCATTGTAAAGGTGATGTACAGAGAGGTTATAGTTATATAAGTCAGATAATGAGTACATTTCCTTTTGAACAGCGTCACCCCCTCCCTAATTCTCTCCCATTTTTTCCCTTCCTGACTTCCCTCTCACCCAAGTTGTATAGTTTATTTCCAACATAGTGTCTAGAGTTTCAATTGTGAATTGGTTCATCCTTTGTCCCACTGTTTCTATAGAGAGAATTTTTTTTAATGACTGCTAATGGACACAGACTTTCTTTGGGGTGAATTAAATACCCCTAAACTAGGGTAACTGTTGCACAATTAAGTAGATATATTAAAATATATGATATTGGTTTGGGGGTATTGCCTAGTGGCAAGAGTGCTTGCCTCGTATACATGAGGGCCTGGGTTCAATTCCCCAGCACCACATGTGGAGCTGTGGCTCAAGTGGTAGAGTGCTAGCCTTGAGCAAAAAGAATCCAGGGACAGTGCTCAGGCCCTGAGTCCAAGCCCCAGGATTGGCAAAAAAAATATATATATATATGTGCATATATATATATGATATTTTATACTTTAAGGAGGAAATTACATATTGTGCAAATTATACCTTAAAAAGTTGCTATAAAGATAGGTAGGCATGGTGGCATATGCCCATAATCCTGCCTTTAGGAAGCCGAGGCAGGAGGATCCTGAATACAAGATAAGCCTGGGATATATAGTAAGACCCTACCTCAAAATAGAAAATATGTAGAAATAATTAAATATTAATTTAAAATAAAAATTAGAAACAAAGGTAATGGTTAGTGTTGGGAACTAAACTCGCCAAAATACTTTGCATGAATTTAATTATATAATGTCCAAGTCGCTAATTTCTGGTTTCAACTAAAGAAGAATTTTAATTTGACTGTAGTGAAAATGTCCAAGCAAAACAACATTAGGTGAAATGTTTCAAAGTAGATTATTCAAGTTTAAGGAAGGAAAGATTCAAGACACTACTGTACTAATCTTTTTTATTTCAAGTCATTTAAACATTAAATTCACCATGTATACATTAATGAATTTCCCTTTGGCTATAGCACTTCAAAACATGTCACAAGGAATAGCAGAAAGGAAATAATTTTATCTCCCATTAGACACAAAACAATCACTCACATTGAGACACAGTAATGTAATCCTTACTTGAATACCTACCACTGTTAGATCTACCCAAATGACCTTGGTATGACACTAATAAAGCTCACAGCACTGCATTAGTCCATGCAATTTCAGGTCTGCCACAGAGTCCTACGATCTAATAGTTACCCACAAGACCCTTTAAATTCACTGGCCTTATTTCAGATCTCTCTTCACATATGTCACTGGCTCCTTTCTGTCTTTCAAATGTACCCAATTCCAATTCCAGGCCAGAATTTTTCACAGGTATTTTTCCTAGTCTGAATACTCTGCCACCAGATCTTCACAACTCATTTCCTCACATCAAGTATAGTCTCTGCTTAAGTACCTCCATCTGTGTATTATCTCTCAAAAGCACACTATATAAAGTAGTTTTCCCATCTACTTTCTGTAACATTTCTCCTTAGTCTCTAGGTTTTATGACAGCAATTCCACAGTCAAAGTCATGCCCATCTTTCAAAGTCGCATCTTTATCTCACTACATAAAAAACATTATCTCTATGAAGGCAGGAACTACATTATCATCACTTAATCCAGATATACTACAGGAATTACAGATCTATCTTTATTGGAATCACAAAATGTCTTTCATCTTACCTAAAAGTAATACTTAAGAAATGATTACAAATTTAAATAGATGTGAATGACCAAGTGAAAAAATTAAACAGGATAAAATGGTATTGGCTAATTCATACATATTATCACAGACAGACCCAATAAGTGCACTATTCTATCAATACATTGTATCATCTAAAGTTTACATTCACAAAGTCAATTGTTATATATTTCAATGGTTAAAAAATTGAAGTTTAGTTATAGCAGTGGTCAATAATTTATGTTTGAAAAAAATATATGCAAGATTTAAATCATAAAAGTAGACTACAAATGTATTTCCTCTTGTTTTCCTATATTATTATTGTTCTTATTATTATAGATGACACACTTTTAGTAGTTACAATATGCCACCCATTGTTGTAAGCATCCATATATTTCTTTTTTTTTTTTGCCAGTTCTGGGGCTTGGACTCAGGACCTGAGCACTGTTCCTGGCTTCTTTTTGCTCAAGGTTAACACTCTGCCACTTGAGCCACAGTGCCACCTCTGGCTGCTTTCTATATATGTGGTGCTGGGGAATCAAACTCAGGGCTTCATGTATTTGAGGCAAGCACTCTACCACTAGGCCATATTCCCAGCCTCCTATATTTCTTGTATATATTAAATCACATACTTTCATAGTGGATCCTTTTTCACTAGGAAATCTGTTATGGACTTTGCTTAACACAAGGTAGAAAGAAAACTACAAAACCAATAGACCACATCGCGGGCTAGACATCTATCTTTGTAACCAGTGTTCCACTGGACCATATCCACACTAACTTATGTATTGTCTATTACTGCATTCATGTAACAGAGGCATCACTGAGTAGGTGGCTTATTTTCCTATGTGCTGGTTGTTTCATTAATGTTTGGTTGGTTGCTGTTAGCAGTACCGAGAAATAAAATGCGTTTCTGGGGATTATAAAGTAGAAATGCAAAATTAGACATCAACCAGTAACATTTCTTTTTACTTTGATGGATTTAAAGATTGTCAAGCTGCATAAATGTATACAAAGTCAAGTGATATAAAGAAAGCCTTACTTCAAAAAATCTTTTTAAAAATCTCGTGGATTAAGCAATGCATGTCTAGTGCAATGCACTTGATTTGACTAGAGCCTTACCTGTTGGGTAGCAAACATAGCATATATTTGCATTGCTGGACCTTTACACAGTTTGTGGCATGAAGCTACGTCCCTTGAGCTCTGGATACAGATTCACAAAGTTGAAAATCATTTCAATCATTACAACTAAAGATCTTGTGATATACTCCTTAAGGAACTAAAACTTTCCTAATACAGAATTTTCTATATATCTGTAAAGAAAAATATTGTATGTTTTAAGATCTGAGATACAAAGTCCAAAGTTTGTTAGTAATGACTATATTTCAGACTATATTTCCTTACATGTGTTCATGTAATAGTTGCATTAATATATTTGTAAGTTAAAAAAATCAATTCTATGTGGCACCAGGTAAACTGAGGGCATGGTGGGGTTGGGAGGAATGGGAGGGGATGATGAAAGTGGTGAAGCTGATAAATACACATTGTATTCACACACTGATACGTTCAATACAATTCCCTTTATCAATGACTTAAGGATAATAAACAAAAATATAAAACTTAGAAAAGTTACAGCTATTGATTCATCAAATTGTACATGAAATGCTAGTAACTTCTTTGATATAAATTATCTTTCTGAAATGTTGTCTTCAAATTTTCATATCATTTTTAGTTGAAAAACATGAAAAGTTTTCTAATTAAAAACTCAATTCTATTGCTGCTGGATACTGTGAATTTTATCTTTTTCATGTCATTTCTAACAACTTGTATTTAGAAAAAAAAATGTTCCCTTATTGTAGGTTTCCATGATCTAGGTCAAGGAGAAAAATAAACAGAGGAAAAAATAGAAAATTAAACAAACACTAAGAATAGTAGATTGTGATGTTCTAAACCTTTAATAAACAAAGTTTCAGGACCTTTTCAAAACAGTGGCAAGGGTTGAGGGAAGTGTGCATCTTTCTATTTTAGAAGTCCTAGTGAGGGTATGTGTGAGGAGAGATGGAACAAATTGCTCAATGAAAGTAATAGGGTCATCCCCTCAGCTGCCTCCAGGGATGCTGTAAATCTGGATGTTCTTCATTCTGTTTCTATTCTTTTCCCTATGTAGCTCTCAGCGATTGCAGCTTATAGTCCACTGTAGTGCTTTACAATGTGCATTTCTCATTGTAAAGTGAAGTATTCTACTAGGCAAAATCTAAAATGTAAATTTTCTGCCTTAAGTGCCCTCATTTTCAGCTCAAAATTCCAGGCTACATGTTGAAGAAAATTAATGCCTTCATAATAGGAAATAATTTCTCCTTGTTGGTCCTTCCATATGTTGTCCTCATTATATATGTGTGTGCATACATTTGTATGCATATGCGTTTTTTAATCTTGAATCTTAACCATGGGTATAACATGCTACCTTGTAACTAGGACAGTCAGAGGAATATGAAGTATAAAGCAACTAAATAAGTTTTTACTTCTTTATTATTACTGTGTTTTCTCTTAACCTCTTGTCAAAATCAAACTACTGTTCTTGACATGTTATGTAGAGAAAGGCATGTTGAGATTTCCTTGACACTCTAAACTTATTTAGTAGAAAAAGTAGCTATCTTGTCTTCTTTGGGGGAAAAATGTTAATACTACCTTTAAAATGAAATGAATTGATTTCTAGTGTAGTTATTACTATGAAAGAAATTTTAATTTTTAGCAGTTGGGCTGAGAAAACAATCTTACATATATATATTAAATAAAATGAAATATTACAAAAAGGAACAGAATGCAGTTACCACATTCTACATACTATGCTCTTAGACATAGAAAACATGGCTAACGCAAAATGTTCAAGACTATATTATTTTGCCAGTCCTGGGGCTTAGACTCGGGGCCTGAACACTGGCCCGGGCTGTTTTTTGCTCAAGGCTAGCTAGCACTCTGCCACTTGAGCCACAGAGCCACTTCCAGCTTTTTCTCTTTTATGTGGTGCTGAGGAATCAAACCCAGGGCTTCATATATCCAAGGCAAACACTCTACTGCTAACTCACATTCCCAGCCCATTAAGATGATATTTTTAAATATATGTAAGTTTGGCCAGCAGCATAACTTTCTTAGCCAAAAATTATTGGATTAAAGAGATAGGAGAGATATTTTGGTTAAATATGGGAAAATTGTCCCTTCCCAATGTAAGCAAATATAAGGAAATAACAAATGGATTCCTATTATATATTTTCTTCTAACAGAACTTACACATATGGAGAATTTAAAATATGTATAATACTTCTATAGAAACTTTACATTTGTTTTCAATGTTGACAATGCAACATGATCTACCATATCAGCCAAATGTATTTAATATTCTAGATACTCTTCATGAAGAAGGTAACGTATAAAGATTAAGTAACTCATGCATGGCTAGAATGTTAGTAGCCAGGATCTGCTTTCACTATTCTTTGGTGTGTTATGTCAATACTTCATCAAATTGTCTTTCTTCATTACAGGCTAGCCCATGGTAAAGAAATAATCATTCTTTAGTGTAAACAACTAGGTCCATATCTAACTAGCATCAGTTTTGCTAGTATATAATTATTTAAAATAAATACATACAAAAATTAGCAAGTGTTATTATCAGTGGAAATAGTACATGATATTAAAAGAAAAATACTTGTAATATATCCAATGTGTGTTATAACTAAGTTCTCAAATAAACTATGAAGGATACTAGAACTGGCCAGATTTTTTTCTTTTTTTGCCCGTCCTGGGGCTTGAACTCAGGGCCTGAGCACTGAACCTGGCTTCCTTTTCCTCAAGGCTAGCACTCTGCCACTTGAGCCACAGTGCCACTTCTGGCCTTTTCTATACATGTAGTGCTGAGGAATCGAACCCAGGGCTTCATGTACACAAGGCAAGCACTCTTGCCACTACGCCATATTCCCAGCCCCTGTTCAGATTTTTGAAATAAAGTTTAAGCTTTCTTTGTTTTTGTGACAGTGCTATGGTTTGAAGTCAAGGCCTTGTACTTGCCAGGCAAGCACTCAAACTATTTGAGCCATGTCCCCAGCCCAGTGAAATTTTAAATAGCCAAGACATTTTTGGTAGACCATGACTGCGTTATCACTAAATTTACAGTTAATATATAATGCATATTTCAAAATGAATCTCTGAATCAATTGTAGTATTGCATGCCTGTTATTTCTGCACTTAGGCAGCTGTGACATGAGGAATGCAAGTTTGGGACCACCATGAACTTACTAGTGAAACTATGTCTCAGATATGGACTTCTATCCATCATAAAAAAATATGAGATAAAATTTAACCAATAAAGTACAAAGGTGCATTTCTTTAATATCTTATTTGAGACATCATGCAGAAATATCTCTGTGAACACAGAACACATATTTATGCTCATGAAATATGTTCATGTGTACAAATAGAGTAGGAAAATCAGCACCAAGTAAATATAGAGTAGGGTAAAGCGCCAAAATGAAAGCTTTGCCAGCTTAATCATATTAAGTACTGTTTATCCTGATGTAAAAGTAACAAATTATTAAGGGTAAATGGGGGTAAATCAAAACTATTGTGAAATTACAGATACACCGTCCATAGTAAAATACACTAATTTGCTATATTCTTCCCATTTTAAGCAATATATTGCTAATATCAGCATCTAACATTTAGTACAACAAAAATCTCTTGGGAATAAATATTTAAAAGATATTGTGAATGCTATAAATCATTTGCATAAATTGTCATGTCCATGCTTGTAGAATCTGTGGTTTTGTTGCTAAATATCTAGTAATGTTTATTTTTTAAATTAAACATCAATTCATATTTTACTTAGTGCTTCACTAAGATCCATGCATGTCCTAGCTGTTATCATCCCAAAGGTCATGTAGCAGCTGAGGGGAACCAACTTCCCAAATGCCTCCTACTGCCATTTTAAGAAGATATTACTAGATAAGTATTCCCCATAACCCCAGAGTGTTAAGTGCAAGGAAATAATTTTCCTAAGCACTAATAGGATTTTCATTGAGGTAATTTGTCTTCAATGCATGAGATATGAATTGCTCAGCTATCCCTAGATTTTGTCTGAGAAGTCAAGCAAAAATATTGCCAATCTGTACTTTGACTATTTTGATCACAGGTACAAAGCGATAGGATGATAGTGTCATCCTGGGGTTCCATTTACATAAAACAAATTTATAATTGATGTGCCACTTTGTGGTCACCAGAGTTAATGGGCCTTTTAAGAACCTCTACTTAATAACAATAAAGTACCATTTTACAAGACTTAATGTTGAAAGAATTAATGCACCTTGTAGCCTGACCTTCAGCAGCTCCTTTGATGGTAACTACTATATACACTTTCATGCTCAGAGTTTCTCCTGATTTAAAGTTGACATTATAAAATCAGCATTGTCAGATGTTTTTAGTAAGGTTTGATTAATTGTAGATGAATGGAGCAACTTGTTTAGTATGCATGAAAATTAATATAGACTGAATTTTTAGGTAATAATTAACCTTTAAAGCACCCATATAACTAATATTGATATGCAAGTGCTAGGAATGATTGCTAATGTGTCACTGTCCCTGATCTTGGACTCTTCCTATGAATAAAACTGCTTTTTTGAAAACAAAGTATGGAATTGAGGAGTTAACAAATACTACCTCCCTCAGCTTCCCCAAGGATCCATGACTAAATTCCACGTGGAACAGTAAATATCCCATTGCCTTGATTATGGACAGACACAACAACACCAGGGACTGACATGCTCATTCTAAATAGCAGGGTGTCAAGGCTTCCTAGGCAAGTGTGAGTTGTTAACTGGAGTCTCTGCTACAAAATTGCATAATAGGATCTAGTAGCCTGTGAAAGTGTTTTCCGACATATCAACATTGCAAGAAATCTGGCAAAGAGTCACCAAGTTGTCTTGATTTTCCAAATGGGATAAACAAACCTCCTCTGACTGACAGATGCAGGAGAAACTATACTTTTCTATACGAGTTGGCACAGCTCAAATTGAAGGGAAGTGATTACTAGGTTAAACACTATAAATGAACAGAATATTCAGGTTTATCACACAACTTCCTAAAACAACTGTTCAGGAAAATAAATGTAAGATTAAAAGTCAGGCTCTAAGATTTAAGGACTGAATGAATAAAGGGTCTCACATTTTTCTTTGGGAAGAAAAAGCTTTTACATATCTTCCTCTTGGAATAGTAGATAAAAACTGGGATGAATAAACACACACTTGCCATTGTAGGAAGAATAACTGACTGCTAGTTCCAGACATTATGCCCTGGATTCAGCATAGCTTTGGTGTTGAGGTCATGTGTGCAAGAAGCTAAACTGAATCAGTCACTGAGTAGAGCAGGGCTATGAAGGCAGACCCATTCTCAGATGGCAACTTTGCCTCAAGGGTTCCACAGGTGAAGTAGAAATTATATTGCAATATAAAACCTGCTTCTTTTCGGTCTTCTTTCCCTCTTCTTCTGAAAAGGAGACCTACATCACAATGAGAAAAATTTCACAGCACCTACCAGCTTTCTTTTCTTTCTTCCACAGGTGTCTCCTTTTGCCTCTCCTTGTAATTCTTGTGTCTAATCCCTGTTTCATATCTAATACCCCAGGAAGAACACACACATACGAGATCCTTCTTCCTAAAGAAATGAAAATTTGAGACTCTATTCATTGTGAAGTCAAATGCTCATAAGTATAAATATTTTACTGAAAATTCTGAATTCCATGGGTAACAAAATAGTGAGTGATTTGACTTCACATTTTCAAAAATAGAATACTTTTCTCTTACCAATCAATAAAAAATATCAAGGCAAATTTACATGGGAAAGGGTTTTTACAAATGTAGTAGATTTAAAAACCTTTATATAGGGATTATTGTGGGAGAGAGACAGAGATAGAGGGGGGAGGGGAGGGAGAGGGAGGGAGAGGGGGAGAAGGACTTAAAGATGCTGATTGAGCAGTTTGAACCTTGGAGTGATATGGCCACAAGACAAGGAATGTTGGCAATCATCAACAACTGAAAGAGGGGGTAGATGGACTCTCTCCTGGAGCTTTCTGAGGGAGAATGTTTCTTTTTAGACATTTTCATTTAATCCTAGTAATACAGATATCTATCTCATTTATGCTTTTCAGAACTCTAACTGAATAAATTTCTGTTGTTTCAAGACGTCATAGTCTGGGGTAATATATTACAACAGATGAAGGATTAAAATACATAAAGGTAAAGGTTTTCTTTTTCCTAATTTAAGATTTTCCTTTTGAAAATAACAGACTTGCAATAAACAAATGGAAATGGTAGTTAGGCAGTGTCACCTAGAAACTGCTTAATTAGTCACTTGGAAAATACCACTGTGTGTGATATTTAGTAACTTAGAGTACGGGACATTTTCAAAGCATTAATTCTATTAAACCAAATCACATACATGGAAAAATAAATACATAGTAGGCATTTTGCTCAAGGAAATTCCATAATGACTATATAAACAACAGCAATAGGCATAATCCTTGTCTCCTGGCTAGTCATCAACCCATCAAAAGGAAACAGTATTCATTCTAATACCAAGGAGATTTATATTCCTTTTTGCTGTACATTATCCAAATGGAATTATTAGTAGGTAGTATTTTTTGACTGTCTACTTTTGCTTTAATGTTTCCTAATGTATTCTCCTATGTTTGTGAATGTAGTGGTGAGCTATTTATTATCATTGTCTTATAATATTACCATGCAGAAAAACCACTGATGGTCATCTAGGTTATTTCTGCTACTTAACTATTATAAATACCATTTCTATGAATGTTGTCAAGAACATAAATAACTATTTCTCTTGGGTGAACAGTGCCTACAATGAAAGTGCTAAACTACAGCATATTCACAGTTAGAACAAAGTATTTTGTTAGAGTAAAGCTGTAATTTCAAAATTATCCTGTGTAACTAATTATATGTTCAACATTTTCTTCCATCATTTGACTTTGAATTTTATATGGGATTCAGAATAATTTAAGTCCTTTGATGATTTACTGAGATGTTCTTAGGAAACTGGAAACTCTGCGCATAGACATGATTAATGATAATAATAATATTTTTCAGCACTGAGTATAGAATTCAGGTCCCCACACTTACTAGGCAAGTGTTCCATTGAGTCATATCTAAACTCACTTGTTTATTATTGTTTATAAGTTAACATTGTTGGTGGTTCAGAGGTTTTGAACTCAGGACCTCTTACTTGCTAAGCTTATATATTGCTCATCTTGTATGATACTTCTGAACTAGGTCTCCAAATCTGTTTTGCAATATTATTGTTTTATAATGGGTTCTTAACCCTGGGCATGTGCCTGAGACACTGTCTATTTTATGTTTCCTGTAGTTTCTGGGATCACAGATGTGTGTCAGTTGAAATCAGCTCCAGGTTCATGGAGACAGTCTAGTGGACTCTTCTGCTCAGGAGACCCTGATATTGTAGTCCTCCTAATCTCATCCTCGCTTATAGCATGGGATGACAAAGGCACACCACTGCACCCAGATTTTCTGCTCACAGTAGGATCAAAACATAAACTACCCATTATCAACCTCCAAATTATTCAGGAAAAGTTAAACTTCAATGTAATAAAATATGCTTTAAAAATCAGAATTAAAATGAAACTCAAATTTGTCACTTAGCTCTTATAAGTTTCTCATTGTTATGACTTCCTATGAAGAACATCAGGTGCACACCAGTCACCAGTCCTTAGTAAATATTACATGTTATCCTCAGTGGAGTAGCTAAGTAAGATATCTTGATAATCCTGAAGCTTCTCATATAATCCAGAACGATAAAAAAGAAATGATGGTAAAATGCATGTTCTCAGATTTGAATTGGTATAAATGGATGAAAATATAATTAATCTAATTGTGTTTCTTTGAGATGGTTCCAACACTTCCAGCCAGCAGAAACAATGTTGATTTTCCCCCTTTTCAGCAGAAATGGAGCCTTTTTAAAATCATTCTTACTTTGAATGTAGACAATTTTTAAAATTTCTTTCTCTTCCTTCCTTTTTACCAAACATAAAATGACAAATTTTACATAGATGAATACTAGGTCATTTATTATAATCCTATTAAGCTTGGGGATGAAAGAATAAGAGAGGACCAAAGGTTTATAGACTCAGAATGAAAGCACATCCAAACACCTAGTTCTGAGAATTAGGTCATTGTTAACAAAACCATTTGACAGCTTTACATCTAATAGTCCAATATTTGAGGATGTGTGGATATTTTCCATGGCAAACTCGTCTCAGCAATTATAAAAATTAGACCCGAAGCTCTGAAAATAGTTTCCTATAATAGTTGTCTTTGTTCATTCAATTATTTCAGATTGTCTTAAAATAACTGTCTTCACCTTATTCTTGTTTTGTGTCGGGGGCTTGAACTCATTGCCTGGGCACTGTCACAGATCATTTTGTTCTTAAGGCTACTGCTCTACCACTTGAGTCACAGCTCTACTTCTGGTTTTTTTGGAACAGTTAACTGGAAATAAGAGTCACGTATTTTCTTGTATGGGCTGGCTTTGAACCACCATCCTCAAATCTCAGCCCCCTGCGTAGCTAGGATTATAGGTGTGAGCCACAAACACCTGTCATATACCTTAATTCCTAACCAGCAGTCATTCTCAATTCAGAAATAATTTGCAAAAATCCATCCCCCCAAAAAGAAGAGAATGATCCCAAGAACATAGGGATATACATTGATGTTGCAGAGTAGCTAAGAGTATATAAGCTTTTGATTATTTCTTTTTCTTTTCTTTCTTTGGGGGAGGGTTGGACAGTACTGGGATTTGAACTCAGGGTCTCATGTTCACTCAGCTGGCACTCTACCATACCTTTGCTGTTATTTTGGAGATTAGGTCATGCAGACATTGCTGTCCGGTCTAACTTGTGACCACTTGTACTTAACCTCAATGCTTTTAAATAAGCAAAATCAATGAGAAGGGACATAGATACATTTTTAAATATAGAAACCCACCACAAGAAGTTATTTAATATAAATATAATGTAATTCATGTAATGTAAAATTAAATATTTGAGAATGGACCTTACAGTGTATGATTGTGTAATATTACAAACATCTTAAAACAATTCATTCTGTCAGTATGTATTAAGCAGGGCAATTTTGTAGGCATGGAGTAGCATAGTTAAGTAAAAAAGACTGTATTAAAAATAAAAAGTCAGTAGTATTTGCTAGGAGGTAATGTATAGGTTGTAATTTTAAACAGGTAGGTAGAAGAAGTCCCAATAATGACATTTAGCAAACATTGAGAAGAGTTACCTGTGATGGGATGAATGAAGCATGGTACCTTGGGGAAATCATCCCAAGTAAAGGAAAAGACACATTAATGCCAAGAATTTACAAGGAAAAAAGTACACATTGTATAACAGAACAGTATTAAGCCTTGGGGTAGAGAGAAGAGAAGGAAACGGTAAGAGACAAACCCAGATGCAAAGGACTCAGAACTGTAATCAACTGCAGGAATGTGGAGTTTTTATTCTGGAAGAAGTAAATGACCATTATGAGAAGAGATTAAATAGAGAAGGAAATCGTACAATCTGTAACTCATGGAAACATGCTGTCTGTCATGTTGAGGGGAAAAAAAAGAGAATACTTTAAAGAGGATAAGGAAGAAAACAGAAAATGGTCCAGAGATTAGTCAAATAAAACAAGTGAGAGGAAATCATTGACTGAAATGCATTAGAACTGAGTTGACAAAATGGATTGATTAAATGATTGACTAGAGTATTTTAGAAAATCAAGATTAGGTCTCATGCATCTGGACAAATGAGGTTATTGTTGAGAGACAGAAGGAAGAGTCAGGTGTAGTAGGGAAAACAAGAATTTGTTTTGCATTGGATGGTAGGCCTCTTTAGATAATAAGGAAAGGTATCAAGTACGTGGAGGATATGGGAGACTAGAGTTGGAGATAACCAGGTTGGTTACTCTAAAATTTAGACGTTACTGACTCATACCAAAGTGGTGTATAAAGCCATGATAATGGAAAAGTCCCAAGATAGTGAGTATACAAAGACGAAATGTATAAGGATTGAGACCTGGAGGACTCTACTGTTCAGTAGCATATCAGGTTTTATTCAGTAGTTCATGACAAGAAGCACTGCATCAATGATTTCAAAGGGATTCTAGATGGAAAAATTGCTTAAAATACAATGCTGCAATGTGGGTATGTATGTTCATTAATGATTTCAATTATATATGATTTCCATCTATTGTCCTATAGTTTCTATAATTAAACATGAAATCTCAGACAGTCATGAGATACTATTACACCCCTATGGAAACAGACTACGTCAAGAATACTGTCATCAAATACAAGGTTTAGCATTTCATGCATTGCACATGGGAATGTAAAATGGTACATGCAGCCATATAAGAAAATTGTGTGATGGTTTCTTATAAAACTCAACATAGTCATAAGCCTATGACCCATCAGTAGCATTCCTCATAATTTACTCCAAGGAGTTGAAAATTTCTGTCCGTAAAGAAATCTGAGAAAGAGTGAACTAATTGCAAGAGCAATACTCACAAGAAAATATGTTGGAAATTAACTGTACAACATTAGGGGGAGTTGTAGTGAAGGGAAAATGGTAGAAAAATGATGGAGGAGGTAACAAGTTTGACAAGAAATGTACTCACTACCTTATGTATGTAATGGTAACCCCTCCGTACATCACCTTGACAATAAAGTTAAATTTAAAAATGTGTGAACAGATGATTTTAGAACCTCTATTCATCATCCTAAAAACATCTACAACCAACATGTCCTTCAGTAGATGTGCACCCAGATAATGGAATGTTGTTCAATGCTAAAAAGAAATAAACTATTGGCCCATGAAAAGATCTGGAGGAAATTTAAATACATATTACTCAGTGAAGGAAGTCACTGTGAAAAGGCTACATAAGGATAAATTCCAATTATATGACATTTGGCTATGGCAAAAGTATGGAGATAATATAAACAATAGTAGTTTCTAGGCTTGTGGAGGAGGGTGGGATGAATGAACACAGCATGGGATGAATGGGGAGGGGTACTAAAATTATGTTCTTTTTGGGATGATGTAAATACATAGCATTATATATTAGTCAAAATAAAGACAATATATAACACCAGAAGTGAACCTAAAACTATGTACTTTGGATAATAAGGCTGTATCAACTCAGGTTGAGCAACAGTAACAATGTTGGTAATGAGAAGGAGGCTATGCAAATGGGAGGACTGGAATCAATTTCTGTACTTCCTACTTAATTTTCGCTCTAAACTTAAAATACTGCTTTTAAGAAATAAATGTTACTGATCTTCATAAAGTTATAATATACAATGATTTCATAGAAGTATGTAGTAGAATGCCTGACTGGCTTATGCTTTCATATATTAGGAACAATCTTCTATTATTCTGATAAGACCTTCTAGGAAAAATTATTTGTCTTTGAAATTATTGTCTTTGAAAGTCAAACACTCCTGCAAGCGTCCACTAGTTGCCACTAGATTTATGAGCATCGCATTTGAAGGATATTAAACAAGCCAAAGTACCCTACCTCTTGACTAAATCTGATTTGATCAGAAACAGAACAAACATTTTTTTAACCCATTGAGGCCAGATTATTTTAAACCATGCAAAAAGAAAAAAATCAAATATTATTTATTTTTTGCAAATTGTATATCTACTACCTAAAAGAAATGTATGTCAAAATCCTATGAAAACTGATCACTAGAGAAAAATTTAACAGGATTTCATGAACGCATGCATATCAACTGTAATATGGTACACATATATATGGTTCATAAATATAAACATATACATATATATACATATATATATATATATACATCCTTTACTTGTATTTGTATTCCTTAACTTTTGTAGACCCTGAAGGTGGGCAAAACATCTACTAACTCCAACCCTACATTTTTCTTTTTTCACAAATACTGACAATTTAGACTTGAATGCAGCATAACCGATAGTATTGTTTACTTCAGCACCATCCTAAATGGCTTTAGAATTAAATCATAAAAAATAAACCTTCTGAAATGTTGTGATATTTCACCTGACATGTACCTGCCAACAGTAAATCGGTTTTTGTCCCTTCCTGGCACTTGCTTTCAAAATCACTCAAGATACAGAAAATCTTAAAATTAGAACTACAGGTTCTGTCAAGAACTACGATATTAAAGAGTCAATAGTAAATGTTATCAGCCTGTACATACTGTCAATAAGACAATATCAATAAGAAATTTATCTCTCTTTTCTCAAGGAAACACTATATTTAACCAAGTAACATTTTATTTATATATATATTTTATTATCAAACTGAATTACAGAGAGGTTACAGTTTCATACATTAGGAATTGGATACATTTCTTGTACTGTTTGTTACCTCCTCCCTCATTCCCCCCATCCCCTCCCCCTTTTCCTCCCCCCCCATGAGTTGTTCAGTTCATTTACACCAAACAGTTTTGCAAGTATTGCTTTTGTAGTTGTTTGTCTTTTTTTACCCTGTGTCTCTCGATTTTGGTATTCCCTTCCAATTTCCTAGTTCTAATTCCAGTATACCCAGTTTCCAATATACTCAGATAAGATACAGAGTAAGTGTGTCATAGCTAGAATCTGGAACCAACCCAGATGACTCTCAGTAGAAGAATGGATCAGGAAATGGTGGTACATATACACAACGGAATTTTATGCCTCTATCAGAAATAATGACATTGTCCCGTTTGTAAGGAAATGGAAGGACCTGGAAAAGGCTATACTAGTGAAGGGAGCCAGACCCAAAAAACAGGGACTCTATGGTCTCCCTTATAGGGAATAATTATCACAGGTTTAGGCAAGTCACAGCAGAGGATCACAGGAGCCCAATAGCTATACCCTTACGAACACATAAGATAATACTAAGTGAAATGAACTCCATGTTATGGAAACGATTGTTGTAACTACTTTCTCTGTATCTTATCTAAGTAACATTTTCTTGACATGCTGTAAGAGTTTAAACCACAGTTTTAAACATTGAATCCCACAAAATTAAAATAGTCTGTGGGAAAATAAACTCTACAATGCCAGACATTTTTCTCAGTTACCTATGAAACCTTAACCCCTCTGTACATCATTTTGACAATAAATAAGTTAATTAAATATAAAATCAAAAAGGATCTTTCTCATGTTACAATCATAGAAAATTATAGAAACCTGTTAAACTCATATTTCCCCATGGGACCTCTCATATCTTAGAATTATAATGGTGACATGGTAAAAAAATGACCATATTATAATAACATATGTCAGCTAACCCAGACTCATAAGTCATTACAGCAAAACTAAAGAGCTTTCTATTTTAGAATGGCCTTATTCATGACTGCTGGTTGGCTAGCTGTACACTGGTGTGAGTGAGCCCATGTGTTTTATCTTCTGGTGATGGCAACGTTCCAAGAGACCAAGTAGAGGCACTCGAGGTCTCTTGAGATTTAAGCTTAGAAATGGCCTGATGTCAATTTTGCCATATTATATTTGTCAAAGCAAATCATGAGGTCAGATACGGTTGAAGAAGTAGAAAAATAAACTCGACCTCTTGAAGGGAAGAAATGGAAAAGAAAACGCAAATGGGTGAGAAAGTAGTGGTAGGGTTCCTAGGGCTGGTACAAGAGGTGAAGTGCAGATGAACTCAGAGAGCTAGGAATCAGTTGATAGATAATAGAAACAGAAAGACCGGTTAAGAGGCTACTGAAACAATCAGGCAGAGAATTCAAATCAAATCAGAAAACTCCTGATATACATTGCTTGACAAAAATTTCACCCGAATGAGCAGGTTGTCTTCCTGAAACTCCAATAAGGCACAACTTATCATCATACTAATCTAAATATCCCATGAGTTCGTTTTATTAACAATCTTTTTCCTCATCTCCAACAAAAGTCTAGGAACTAATTTTTTTTCACAAATCACAATACAGACTTAAAAACAAGTAAAATCTGAATCTGTGGAAATTCCTACAGTCAATTCTAAATTTATGTAAAATGTTTTATGAACTCAAAACTACAGACAAATTGAAGGCAGTTACTACTTTTGAAATATTTAATGATTCTCCAAAATATCCACAATACATGATACATTAAATTACCAGTGCAGTTACAAGAAATTTAACCATTGAAAACACCATGAGAAACTAGCGAATCTTTCCTAACAATTAAATCCATACCTTGATAGTTGGTATAGGTAGCAGCAACATGCATTAAAGGATGCTACTTGGGAAATTTAGGCATTTGGTTTACCTTTTACTTTCAGCTCATTAATAACATGAAAAAATCATTGACTAGTTAAGAATTATTATGCTGTTTTCCTTTATGGTGTATAAGGTTTCTCAAAACTTCCAAATCCCCTATATCTTTAGTTAATCATTAGACCAGTCCAATATAACAGAAAAATAACTTTTATTTCTACATTTTCCATAATCATAAGACTTAGAAGGCTAAGAAAATAATAAGGAAACTTGCTGGTATTTCTTATACTCATATCTTTATGATTTCAACCATTTCTGCCCATCAGAAGCAATATTTAGTGATTGTCATGTACTTGCTGGACTCTATAACATATACCCATTAGTAGGATCTGATGCAAAATATTTAGATAAATTCCTATTTTTAAAGTTGAGTAGAACAAAATTCTATATCTCACTTTGGTGATATACTACAATCACTGTCATTATCACCACATAATTAGAATTCTTCATTTTCTCTCAGTTCATATCAACATGTTATTATTGAATGATAGGATAATTTTGTAATATAAGAAAGTTAATGCATGATTTCATCCACTCAACAAATATTGACTGAGTATTCATAATATGCGAAACTATTCAATATATACAAATTAAAATTAATTGTCTATTGTGATAATTAGGGGAAAGAAAGTGGGACATTCTCTGATTGTTTGCCATGTGTTAGGTTGTTTTGGGGTTCATTTCAACTTCTCACAGGAACCCCAGGTGGTTCAATAGTTAAGTAATTTACCTGAGGTCATTAGCTAAATTGTAGAAGAGACAGGATTGATATACGGAATTCTACAATGTCAACAACTGCACATGTTCTCATGAAAATAGATTTTTGACCTTTAATTGACACAAACATGATTACACAAGTTTATATGACATAATTTAAGGCATAACATAATAGGTAAAGAGTACATACGATTTAGGTAACAAGAGCAACTTTACCTTGCCATATTTTGAAACTATTTTTTTTCTTTTTTTTTTTTTTTTTTTTGCCATTCCTGGGCCTTGGACTCAGGGCCTCAGCACTGTCCCTAGCTTCTTTTTGCTCAAGGCCAGCACTCTGCCACTTGAGCCACAGCGCCACTTCTGGCCGTTTTCTGTATATGTGGTGCTGGGGAATCGAACCCAGGGCTTCATGTATATGAGGCAAGCACTCTTGCCACTAGGCCATATCCCCAGCCCCTTTGAAACTATTTTTGCATTCACAATACAAAACATCCCCCCTCCATATCTGATTATTTAAGTTTCAAATTTATCAATATGTTAAAATATATATTCTTAATTTTTTAGCTTTCCCACTCATTAGTAAATATGATGGGAGAGGTAGCCAAACCTCATTATGTATTTACCATTTCCTGAATTAGGTTTTGAAAATCAGATTATTGCATTTTTTCCTAATTACCTATTGTGAATCAATAGTCATTTCATCTCATTTTGTGAATCTTAGAATTTGAACAAATTTATTTATTATTCCATTGTACACCATTTTATTCTTAGCATGATAAGAATCTCTGCTTAAATATATGCAGTCTAATTTAATTGTCAAAATCAAATAGATGTGTATTTAATAATATTTTCAGCAACTAAGTAATCTATAAGCAAATCCTAGAAACAATACACTATGTAATACACTATATTTCAGGTTACCACATACTAGATTTTATCTTATTATTTGAAAGTCACCTCTCAGCAAATTATGATGTACTCTAAAGGAAGAGAACCAATACTGATATGATGACTATAATTTATTGCCACTCCCCTCCTTTATAATTTACACTACACATAGAATTTTTGTGAGGAAAAAGTTTTTCTCTGTTTATCAGTCAAATATAAACAACATATTCTTAGCAATAATCTACCATGTTAAAATATTTAACATTTTACCTTGTTTTCTTTTCACTAACTTGATTTGTACACAAGAAAGCTTTTGCTAGTCTAAAATAGAAGATCCTGGGAAAAAATACATAAGTTGAGGTCAAGTCCAGAGAGACAAATGATGTATTGTTTTCTCTTATGTGAAAGCTAGACTTAATCTATAAATGCATAAATAAAAACTTAGGCATGGCAACCAAGTATACACAAATGTACTAACAAAAATGTGGTAGATTTACATGAAAATTAAAATTGTATAATTCCTTAAGAAGGCTAACTCAAGTTCCAAAACAACAACAAACAGGAATTGAGTACACCAAAAGAGGGGTGAGTGGAATCAAGGGAAAATGCATAGATGAATGAAGAGAAAAGAAGGGGAATGCAACCACAAAATCCGATCCATATTCTACAAAATTAACCAAGTTGAGGGAAGGGCTGGAATTATAGGGATGGAGGAGAATGATGTAAAAAATTATGTTGCTCAAGATGCATTGTATTCATATAATACTTTGTTGAATGGTAAGTCCTTTGTACAATTACTTCAATATAAAAATAATAAACACAAAATGTGATTGTGCATTTTCTCAATTTAAAGCTACTATGTGTATTTCACAAGGATCAGTTGAGTCCATGAGTTGAATTTTTCCTTTTTTAAATTATCATGCTAAGTTATGCATCATGGGATAATACATATAAGAAATTCTCAATCACTCGTAGAAGGATCTGCACTGAACCTAACAAGTATAAATATATCTACTGGTATCCTATTGGAATATTAAGTACCACATACTTATCTACAATAAAAATTGGAAAAGACATTTAACAAATATTTATAGCTTTCCTTTAAGCTTAGGATAGTTGAATATTCAGAGTCCTATTTTAACAAAGTGTAATATTTTTATAATATATTAAAATAGTTTTCTACTGAAATCTTCTCTCATTCAAACATTAATATTCAGTATATTTACTGATACACTGGAGTAGATTTGTTAAGGACCAGGGCTATTGTACAAGAACACGTAAAAACGCATTTCTATTATAAATTAGTTTCTGTGCTGGTTGCTCTTAAGGAGGAGGTGATTTGAAAGATATAACCTCAGTTTTGCCCACAGCTCTAATTACCACTGCATCTGTCACATCCCAACTTTTAGTAGTAAGACTTGAGATACTAACTCTATTGGGGAACACAACTTAGACATAACAATTTAAGTCTTTTTATAACATGACAATAAAAAAGATGAAATCCAATGATATTGTAACTCATTTTCTGAAAATTAATACCAAAAACTCATTGTTAAATTCCATTTAATGGATTTTTCTGTAAAAAAACTTAGAATTCATGAGAAGAACAAGATTTTTAAGAAAAGTTTTAAATTATGCACATGTACTGAAAGGTGAAATATGAATAAGAACTGTATTGAAATAATAGTGGTACATTAATGCCAATATTCCATTTAAAATTAATGTTTAATATTTAGGCTAAATGCTACCATTGGAAGAAGACAGATGGATATCATACATGACCTCTAATTATTTTTTCAAATTATTTGAATCGAAAATTATTTTAGCCAGGCACCAATGGCTCATACCTGTAATCCTAGTTATTTGCAGGCTGGGAGCTGAGGATCAATGCTTGAACCAACTCAGGTAGGAAAGACTGTGAAACTCTTATCTCCAAATAGTCACCAAAAAGTTGGAAGCAGAGCTCTGGCTCAAGAGGTAGGGCACTAGCCTTGAGCACAAAAAGCTCTAGGAGAGTGTCTAAGCCCCGAGTGCCAGCTCCAGGATGGCATACACACAAAAGACTACTTTAAAGCAAGTTTAAAACTGTGTTGTGAAATGTACTCCTATATAATGTTGCTTTCTATCTCACTATTGTTTTGTTATGTTATATGTACAAGTTATCTTCAGGGGATTAAAAAATTAAAACTCAATGCCTCCCATTATTTTGGTACACTCAAAGGGATATAATTAGCGCTTCTTAATTTGTGTGGTATTTTTCTCTTGTCTCTCAAGGCAGCATACATATGCTCAAATATTTACTAGGTTTTTTTTATTTTTTTATTTTTTGGCCAGTCCTGGGGCTTGAACACAGGGCCTGAGCATTGTCCCTGGCTTCTTTTTGCTCAAGGTTAGGACTCTACCACTTGAGCCACAGAGCCACTTCCGGCTTTTTCTGAGGAAATTGCTGAGGAATTGAACACAGGACTTCATGTATATGAGGCAAGCACTTTACCACTAGGCCATATTCACATCCCTTTACTAGTTTTTAACTCTGCTATATTTTCTAAAATACTTTTACATTTTGGATTGTTTTCTGAGATTTGTTTTAAAAGAGTAATACTGATATCACTATTTCTTTCTTTTTTCTTATTTATTGTCAAAGTGATGTACAGAGAGGTTACAGTTTCATACGTTAGGCCTTGGGTACATTTCTTGTACTGTTTGTTACCTCCTCCCTTGTTCCCCGTCCCCCTCCCCCTTTCCCTCTCCCCCCACATGAGTTGTTTAGTTGGTTTACACCAAATGGTTTTTCAAGTATTGCTTTTGGAGTTGTTTGCCTTTTTATCCTTTGTCTCTCGATTTTGTTACTCCCTTTTACTTCCCTAGTTCTAATACCAGTATATACAGTATCCAGTGTACTCAGATGAGATACAGTGATAGTGCTGGTACAACCACAGGAACAGCATACAAGAGGATCATCAACAATAGAAGCCATGGTTTCACTGTTGTAATCAATTTCAACATGCCATGTGATATCACTGTTTCTTTCTCTTAATTTACTAATAAGTTAATTGGCTTGGATAGTGAGTAAAGAGTTATTGTGGTTTTTTTTTATTTATGAAGGTAAGTTGCTGAAATATTTAGCAAAAACAATCAATAAAACAATGTCTCTTTAAGTAGACCAGATCACAAATTTTACTATTTGGGATCTATCGCTATTATTACAGATCAAGGTCAATCTTGTCTCAACTTGAGGATTAGATGTGGCCTGTGGCTCTCATAATCGTCATGGACTTGCTTCATCCTTTAAGAACTATAGCTATTCAATGAAAATTTCATAAAAAAGAATTTTGGCCAGGTGCCAGTGGCTCATGCCTGTAACCCTAGCTACTCAAAAAACTGAGATTTGAGGAATGCAGTTCAAAGCCAGCCTGAGCCGGAAAGTTCATGAGACTATTAACCACTAGAAAACTAGAAGTTCACATCCTAGTACGATCACACTAAAAAGGTAGTGATTATTTTTAAAGTGCTATTGTTTCAAATATATGCAACTATTGATATTTTGCTGTATTATTTTAGATGATACTTCATTGCAATAACTTAAAATGCATTTTAATCATAATGAAATGTTTTATTAGCTTTTAAATCATTAAGGCTGTGCTACAATCCTCTTGATATAAGAAACAGAATTTTTTCCCCTAAATTTATTTTTGGAGTACAGTGCATTCTGTCTAAAGTAGCTTAGTATAGGTATAGTATACAAAGGGATGAAAATTTAATTTCAGAAGTATTAAATTTCGGTAAGACTCATGACCTAAATTTTGCTTTTACCAAAAATATTACACATTATTTTTAACCTTGTTTCATTCTTTAAACTATAAGAAGATATTAAAAACTTAGTATGGTAATACAGTATAACAAGATAGAAGAAGATAACTTATTTTTTTCACAAACACAATGTATGTATAGGTATGGAATTATATAGTATAGGTAGGATGTACTAAAGAAGGAAGTCTGTCTGAAGCAATATCAAAGGATTTGAAGCTTACAGATTTACTAAAAAACAGCATTCAACTATACATGTATATATTGGGGGCTAATTACATAACTGGGAGTTGAATAATAAATAATAATTTAACCTCCCATTTATAAATGATTAAATTTTTATCAAAACTTCGGCACAACCATTATTCTGAATTTAGATCAAAAGTGTGTATGTGTGTGTGCATGCACGTGCATGTGCACACATGTGTCTGTATATTGAAATTATTGGGTTGAATTCAAGTCCAGGGCACATATTGTTACTCTATGACTTAAGTCACTTTTCTACTTACAGTTTTTGGTGGTTAGTTGGAGATAAGAGTTTCTGGATTTTTTTTCTCATTGAACTGACTTCAAACTGCAACCCTCAAATTCCAGTTTCTGAATTTGAGGGATGCTACTAGTGCCTAGGTATAGATAGATACATAGATAATAGATAGATATCATTAGAATTTGAGGAATCACTAGTACACAGAGATAAAAAGAACAAAGAGATGGCAAAATCTGCATTTATTTTGTTACTTTAAAAAGATTTTAATATAAAAGACATTGTAATTCCTTGCTTTCATCAAAGTTCCTTGCTTCCAGCTTTGGCCCTCTACTGCATCCTACTGTCTATTGTATGCTGTTCCCTAAAGAGACAATACTCATTGTGTACTTTTGATTTATTTCCTATTTGGATAACATTCACTTATTTCACTTACTGTTATATTCAGCTGTCAAAAATCTGATTTCTCATCTTTGTTCAAGTTTTTCAAATACTTTCAACCAAAGCTAACATTCTGTGTAGTGTTGTGGAAAGTGTACTGGCTAGGGAATTACAGACCTAATTTCTAGTACTTACTGTCAAAAACATACACTTCAGTGCTTACCAGATGTGCAAGCCCTCTGGGCCTCAGTTTCTAGAACTCTCAAATGACAGGTTTAGACTGGATAGATTCTAAAATTTCATCCACCCCTTTGTTTAGCTGCAGCTCTGTGATATGGTATCTGTTCTTAAAATATTTATTTCTCTTTATTTCCCCATAAAAACTAATGTTCTTCCTAGAGTAGTTTCAGGGCATTTGCTGCTGTTACTAAAACAGAACTGAACACAAAAATCTATGGATATCTGAAAATACATAATCTATAATAGGGGACTTGGTGACAATGATATCTAAGTAAGCATAAGGTCAAAAATATCAGAGTAGTGAGAGAGAAGATTTTACTTGGACAAAAATAGGAAGGTAGTTTGCTAGGGACAAGAGATGCAGAAAATGAGCTGGTGTACGATGTTGATATGGGATGACAGAGGAGCAATGGTGCCAAGGATGTCAAGGGAAATAAAGAAGGAAAGATCACATTGTGATGGTTGTGGTTGGATGTTTGCACATTAATATAAAGGTTTTATTATCAAAATATGTCTCAAACAACACGACCTGAGGTTTCCAGTAACCATGGTAGCACTCTGAGAAAACAGTGATTTATGCTCCAGCAGGTGTCTCCTGCCTCCTCTGGGAACCATTATCCTACTACTCTGTTACCTATTAGGGGTAAGGCACGAACAAACAGAAATAGTACTATCCATCTGTCCATCAGCCTACCAGTAACAACTCTACTCAATTCATTTCAGTGATTTTGAAAATGTTGATTCCTTCAGCATATATGATTTTATTTATCAGTTAAAAATAAAGTTACAAAGAAAAAACTTCAGAATACAGATAAGTAACTTACTTAAAGTAAAGCATTACTAGATAAATTTACCATGTATTCTTCCCATCCTATATCTCCCACCCATCATTTGTAACTTCCTCTTTTTCAGTCTCATTTTTTCCCTTTCAATTTGCTGATCAGAGGAATAATTGTAAAGGAAAGAAGATTAATTGTTACCTTGTTAAGTATCAATAAGACACTATCAATCAGTGACAAAGATAAGAAATGTAAACATTTCCTAAGTTGAAATGTGAGGAAATGTGAGACAAGACACCTGTGGACCACCATAGTAATTAATGGTGTTAGTATTGGTGTTGTTAGGAGTAATGTTGTAGGTAAGAAGCGAATTATTTCCTTTGCTCCACAAGTTCAAAGAGAAAACTAGACTGGGTATGGTCGAAGTGCTAAAGTACCTCCCTCACAAATCTGAGGTCATAAATCCAAACCCTAGTACTGACAAAAAATAGTTTACCAAAGAGAGAATCGAGTTGTCTATATTTAAGCAATTTTATTTTAATTTCTATTACAGTATATGTTTATTCATGAATCTCCCTCTCTTCTTCTATCTACCCCCCCATCTCTTTCTCTCCTTCTCCCTCCCTCCCTCCCTCTCTCTCTCTCTCTCTCTCCCCCCCCACACACACACACAACTGGGAAGCAAAAGGCATTTTATAACTTTCGAGCCCTTTGGCATACTTCCTGGAAGTCTCAGTAATGACTATAGTTACTCTTAATTGCCTTCAACACACTTACATGAATGCTACATTCAGCTGAATTATTTCCTGGATTCCCTCTAATTAATCTGATAGCAGCTGTTTTAAGGCCTGTGCTGATTAACAGTTGCAAGACAGCTAAATGCCTAGTATAAGAAAAGCTATCTGAAGCTTACGTATGCTCATCCATATAATTTTGTCTTTTAGGCATCAACATTTCAGAGGATTGTCTATTTTAAGAAAACTTTTTTATTTGTTTATATAACTCATATGGTTTTACCATAACATACTGAAATATTGTCTCAATTTATTTAATAACTATCCAATAAATATTATGAAAAATATTAGAAAATAAATATATGAAGATGAGTTAAAGGTTCAATGAAAATACAGAAGGAAAATCTACAGTATTATATTTGTTCTGCTTTCTTTATCCTGCTTCACAAAATGTAAATAAACTTCAGAATACAGATAAGTAACTTACTTAAAGTAAGGCATTAGTAGATAAATTTACCATGTTAATCCGTACATACTTGTTGATAGTTCCTCCTTTTGAATCTAAAAAGTAGCAATTTGATGCATTCAGCCCACATGTTTAATTCAAATAATCACACTTAAATGATACCTTCTGGAATTAGCAATATTTAGGTGACATTTTAGCTTTTAGAAAATTGAGGCTCTGAACTCTCTATGAAATCATTTAAAACTTAGGATATTGATGTCAGACTCTGTATTCTCACATAGTGCTTTTTCACCCTGCTAGCTTTTGTCCCCTCCAGTTTGTTCTCATCTGAGGATAAATTTCCATTCCGTAGGAATAATAAAACTCCAAGTGTCTTACTTTTCTTGCACTGTACAATTGCTTCAGTCAGACTGAAAAAAAACAATGAAAATCCCTCGAAGGAAAGCATAAAGCAACTCTGAAAAAGCTAGTCAGTATTCACAAACTTATATACCTCTCAGAAGTATATGATGGTTGAAGGTCCAAGACATGTGGTTGAGGGCCAACTCAAAACCACAACAATGGGTAAGATTTGAAATATTATGATTTCATGGGATTTGGCAGATATCCAGATATTAATGTGATATTTGAGTTTTCAAATACTGGTGATAAATGGAACGGAAGTTTTGGAGTCAAACAGTTGAGATCTTTTGATTGGATTCTGCATCTAAGCAGTCACTTTATAAAATGCTCTAAGGAAGAAATGTGCTAGATAGCATACATTCTTCCCATTGTAAAGATACTAATATGTACATGCATTACTTTTCTGGAGTATCCATGTGTACATGCTACAGGAGTTTGGCCTATACAAGAAATAAATTATTTCATTTAATAGGAAATGAAAAGTGTACCATGGTGCTTGGAAACTAGGATTGAAGTCTCCAACTGCTTATTTCTTAAGTGTGTAATCTTTGACAAATCATTTATAAAAATTTAGTTTAGTTGCTAAAGTTATTAACATGTACTGTTCTGATATTATTATGTCATTGTTATGATCATTATTCAACGATATAAAGATATCATTTATATGTAAGGATGTTAATGCGCAATATACCTATTCACACCTTTAACAAGGTTTTACAGTATTGAAATTTTTTTTGCCCGCACGCCAGGCCTTTTTTGAGAATTCATGACTCACTTTTTTTCATATTATCAATTTTGAAACTATTCCAAAAACTATTCAAAGAAAATGTGAAAAACCTAATAAATAAAAGTAAAAACAAACAACTATTATGAATGAACCTCATAAACATTTGATAGAGAGAGGTAAGGCCCTTCATTTGATCTCCAGCACTGAGAAATAAAATAAATGAATATAAATAATTAAATAACTAAACCAACAAAAAATTAGAACATAGGTTACCTTTGGTGTATAGGAAATGAGTAGAAAAGGCATGAGGAGAAAGAAACTGGGGAAAATGATGAAAAGGGTGACCTCAATCAAGATGCATTATACTTAACTAAACTGAATTGGTTGAATGGTAACTCCTTTGTCCAATTTAAAGATAACAAAATGTAATTTGAAAAAGAAATGACACGAGGTACAAATCAGTAGAAATGTAAAATCTTGATTAGGATGTGAAATATACGTGTATTTATAAAACTAAAGAATTTATTTATGATCTGCATTTCAAGCTGGTTACTAGTGGCTAACTCCTTTAACTTTTGCTACTCAAAAAGCTGAGAGTTGAAGACTGAAGTTTGATGCTAGCCCAGGCAGAAAAGTCCTTGAAATTCTTATCTTCATTTAACGAAAAAAAAAAAGAAAACTGCAACTGGAGGTGTGACAAGTGGTAGAGCACCACCAGGTCTGAGTGCAAGCTCTATTTATGGAACACACACACACACACACACACACACACACACACACACACACACAGAATCTATATATCATGAGAATTAAACATCTCTTCAATATAATATAGTAATAAATATTTCCCATCTTTTCTGAAACATTCTGTGTATGTATATAATTAAAATTCATCACAAATACAAACTGTTCCTAAAGCCCATTATTTTATTTGAATTCAGCCAAATAACCTTTATTTTTTTATTTTTATTGACAAAGTGATGTACAGAGAGGTTACAGTTTCATACATTAGGCACTGGATACATTTCTTGTACTGTTTGTTACCTCCACCCTCATTCCCCCCCTCCCCCTTTCCCTCTCCCCCCATGAGTTGTTCAGTTGGTTTACAACAAAAAGTTTCGCAAGTATTGCTTTTGTAGTCATTTGTCATTTTATCCTGTGTCTCTCGATTTTGGTATTCCCTTTCACTTTCCTAGGTTTAATACCAGTTTAAATCAGAAACTATTGTACCCATGAAATATCTAAGAAAATGCCTAATTGTTATTATGATTATCACATGCTACTACATATGTTATATATTGCATATAAATTCTAAAGAATAAAGGTCACATGAGAGAGTTTGTAAAGAACTGGAGATTGTGAAGAAAGTCAATTACATCATAATACATAGTAAACAGAGATGTTTCAAATTATATTGAATTGGTATTGATCTAGAAGTATATGAAGTAAATTACTTTGAATACAAAAATAAAATTATAAGGCTTTAAGTTAATTTATCTTTGCGAAATTTAATTTAGAAAAAATAAATTACATTATTTGTTTTCCAAATCAAGGTATCGTACTGAAGTTTACTGTCATAAAATACCATACTTTTCAAAATATTTAGTAATTCGTACTTGATTTTTCTCAAGTTGAATGAACTTGGAAGAATTTCTAGATCTTTTATTTTTACTTTATTTTTGTTGAGTGACAACAGATGGTTAAATTTGAAAAGAAACAGTCCTCATGACCAAGTGAATAATTATCTTAAAAGGATTCTGGAAAGAGCATCTAGAGAAACTACAAATCTTTATGTTAAAAGTATTGAATACATGAAAACTATTCCGCAATGAAGTCCTTCAAATAATTAACTCCCACTTTTTAAAGTACTTCAAAAATACCCCTAAGTATCAGAATTGGAAATCTGAGAACTGAAAGAATGAATATTTTTTTCAAATTAAAACAAATTGATGCTAAAATTTTCAATCTATTTCCTCATAAAATTATTCAAGAGGGAGTAATTTGGCTGGTAGAATATGAAACTCTGAAAATCCATGCTTACACAAAACAGTAAAGAATACTTAAGAAAATTATCAAACCTGTTTTTACAAAATTTTGAACATAAAAAAAAAAGCTAGCAAAAAATCTTACCTAGAAAATGGGTTGAGTTTCGGGGCTGGGAATATGGCCTATTGGTAAAGTGTTCGCCTCATATACATGAAGCCTAGGTTGTATTCCTCAGCACTGCATATGTAGAAAAAGCCAGAAGTGGCACTGTGGCTCAGGTGGTAGAGCGCTAGCCTTGAGCAAAAAGAAGCCAGGGACAGTGCTCAGGCCCTGAGTTCAAGCCCCACGACTGGCCAAACAAACAAACAAACAAACAACAACAACAACAACAACAAAAAAACTCGTTGAGTTTCAGAAAGTACAGCTAGCTTTGTGAAAGGTTAACTTTCCATATTCACTTATCTCCCCTCTAACTTTGTTAGTTTTGAAACAAACATAGCCTAACAATCGATGATAGGAACAAACTGATTCTGGACCACCTAATAAAGCTCCATCTCTGTGAACTGTTGCTGTTTTACTTTCCTGGTGACTACTTGAAAAGAGAAAACCCTATTCAAGGAATGTTATTCATGTGACCTCATTCATGTGAATGGAGCTCATTGAGAAAGGCCTCTTAGTATTACTTGTTCAACTTTGAACCTCAGGAGGTTAAAACACATGGAAAAAACAAGAATATAACAATCCTTAAAAGGAAAAAATGATGGCCATAGAGGAGTTTTGCTAAATTCTGACTTACTTGGGTAGCTCACATGCATATAGCGCACATGCATGTTTAGAACTAAAGGTATACCCAGAAAAGATCAGAAATAGCCCTAATCTCTCACACCTATCTATTCTTGACTAACTCTCTGTAAAACTGAGGAAGCAAAGGCTAAGACAGAGTTGGAAACTGTCAGAGTTTCAAAATATGATTCAATCTATAAACACAAATCTTCTGGACAAAGCTTAGAAGTATTGTTCAAGACCTTCACAAAATCTGTTCTGTCATTAGCTCATCAATAAATGGGTCTAGAAAAAAATTTCTCAGGGACTATTAGACATAGAATACAAACTATGTAAAGATATTTTATGAAAGTCAACAGACAGTCTTGACAAAATCCCTGTAGATACATGATAAAGGGAACACTTGATTTCCAGAATAGTCATGTACAGTATTTCAAATGTATTATTTGAAGGTAAAAAATAAGACACACATGAAAAAGCAGAAACTATATAAAATTCCTGGGTAAAATGACATAAACAATAACTCTTGTGCAAACTTTAGAATTACTAAGAAAAGACTGAATATTTTGTTATAGCAAATGCAAACAAGGGTTAGAGGAGTGACTCAAATGGTAGAGCACCAGCCTAGTAAGTTTGAGGCTCTGAGTTCAAGCCCTAGTACCACAAAACTAAGCAAATGAAAATAACTGTAGAAAGTCATACTTAAAGACATAAAAGGCATGTGGTAAATATACACAATAGAATTTTATGCTTCTATCATGGCCCATTCATTAGAAAATGGCTTGGAAAAAATTATACTAAGTCAAGTGAGCCAGACACAAAGAAACATAGACTTTAGTTTCCCTCATTGTAACAATTAGTATGTGTATAGGATAATCCTAACAGATGGTCACAACAGCTCAATTTAGCTATGTATATATGATCACAGAAGATGCCAAGCAAAGTGATCTCCAAGATATGGAAACAAGTGGTACAACATTGTTATTTTTAACATGCTACGCGAAATTCTTTCTTTCTTCTTTGTTTTCTTTTCTATGGTTTAGCCCCTGTTATCACTGTGTTTAATTTTGGTATCCTAGGTATTGTGTATATGTTTCTCTGAATTAGGGAAGGGAAGGGGAACATCAAAATGGTGGAACAAAGGAAAAGGTGAACCAATGCAACAGCAATACTTACAAAACAATATGTTATAAACTAACTGTGCAACTCTGGGTTGGGGGGGATTAGGAAGGAAGGAAGGTGGGAGAAAAATGAGGGATGTGGTAACAAGTTTGGCAAGAAATGTACAACTGTAACCTCTCTGTACATCACCTTCACAATGAAAAATTTAAAAAGTAAAGAGAAGTCATAAAAGATAGCATAATGAAAAACTCTCATTAAAATGAACAATCTATGGAAGGACTCACTGGCAGATTTGATCTGATAGAAAAATAGTTATCAAACATGAAATTAGGTCAGTACAAATTATCTAATCTGAGGAAAACAAGAACAAAAGAAAAGTGGATATATTGAACACCATCAAAATTAAAACCTGCTGTGCTTCAATGTGCACCCTCAAGAAAATAAAAAGACAATCTGAAATGAGAAAGAATTGTGAGAGGTTTCCAACCTAACTGAAATAAGGACATCACATTTTAAAAGACAGTTCTGTAAAGAAGGTATACAAATGACCAATGAGCACATGGAAAAGGACCATTCATATTAATAATTATATTATAAAACATGTTCCATTTAAAAATTACTGGAAATAAAAGTGATAAAGATTAAAAATTCAAAATATTTTCTAAGATATTTTACTACAGGGAGTCTGATGATTAAAAGACCTGATGTTCACATAGAAAGGTCTTGTTGGTTCAGAAAAAAGTAGAGTTCACATTTAATTTCCTCACACTAAATGTTCACTTTTACATGAACTTATTAGTTGGAAGTCTAAAAAGACAATTCCTAAATTAATTTCTTAATTTGAAACAGTGAAACCAATATCTAACTCTGAAGGATTACTACGAATAAATTTATCAAGCAATCTAAATTCTAGTCACAGGTATAAAAGAGAAGAGAAAACTAGTAAAAATATAAAGATCAAACATTTTGAAAATTATAGCATATGCAGAGATAACCCACATTTAAACGTGTTGTTAGTGAACAGAATTCGAGGCAGATTATCAGAATAATAATGTATTTAAGACATATATTAAAATTTGGCAGTGCTAAAATGACCATTGCTTAAAATAATCTAACTTTTAATTAGGCTAACATGAGGGAAGCTAGTATGTAAGTAACATTCAATATTTTTAGGCCTGCAAAACAATCCACAACTTTATTACTTCTCCATCTTCATCTGTTCTGTAAGAACTAATAAATGGATAACATTGTTCAGTAAAAGTGACAGTAAATATTATGTGTACAAACACTGCTATGTAATATAAATACTCCAAGAAGCCATATTAGTTAAAGATAAAATTTAATTGTTCAAATTTCAGAAATAAGAAGACACTTAGGAATGTTTTCAAAAATAAAGTGAAAAAACAGGCTAATCAAGCCAGAAAACTTTTTTACAGTTTTGACAAAATTATTTCTTATTCTTGTTAATATTATTTGAAAATATGTATTTAAGTGGCTATTTTATAGTGAGTGAACACTCAATTTAGGCAGTCTAGTTTATTTCGATAGTTCTCACATTTCCACTACATAATCCTAACTAAAATTCAGCTTTGTAATTTTTATTTTAAAAGTGAGATCAGTTCAAGCTTTCACACAATAAAAATATTTAAATAAATTTGAGAAAGCAGAAGTGATTCAATAAAAAATGTAACTAAAGAAAATGTTTATGCTTCATACGCATTTTCACTGAGCACAAAAATATGCTGTGTAAAAAAAATCTTTCAGAAAATGTCCTAATTAGTGAATTTTATATTTTGCACAAATAGCAACTTCAACTGCCAATACAAAACTGCCTGTGTTCAAATAAATTCAATTTAATTATCCACATTGCTCCTTGCCAACATTTACACAGATAATTAATGATCTCCTCAGCAGATTTAAGACCACAGACCTGTATCTTATAATTGGGCTGCCTTTCAAACCACCTGAGTATGCAAAGAAACCTGTTCCACACAATGTCCCCCACTCTCTCTACATAGCCTCGGTGCTGCACTACTATGGTAAAACAAAGCTTTTTTACTACTTGTCAGGCTAAAATACTCCTTCCTAACATAGCAATATAGTATCTAAGAAAAAAAGCAGTAATGTCACGGGTAAAGGGTTTCAGACTGGCTCCATCATCCTGTGAATCTGTGCACATGATGAAATATTCCCAGGAAGACATTCTATGTCAGTGACATAGATTGTGTCAAAGAACCCCAATAGCAATGGGATGGTAGAGACTCAAAAAGGATTGTACAACTTCAGAGTAGGTTTAGGAGGGTAAAATATACGTAGTTTAGTATAGGTCAATGAGGAATAATGTAATATTTTATGTATATGGCTTTTATATAAAGTATATCCTATATATATACACATAAATATATCGGTATATGTTTGTACAACCACATGTATATTACACAATATGTAAGCATATTTTCCAGCTCAAAATCTTCGAAAGTATTGCTGTCACTCTTATACTTTGCCAGTGATTATTAAATAGAAAATGCTATTGAGTTAAAAAGTTAAATGCAATTTTTCTCATCAAAACTGAAATCTGAGCTGGGGATCTGAGATTTAAATCTGTAATCCTTCTCAGGAGGCTAAGATCAGAAGGATCTTGATTTGAGATGAGTCCAGGAGGAAAAGCCCATGAAACTCCATCTCCAAAATAAACAGCTTTTAAAAGGCTCAGTAGGAGATATGGCTCAAGTGGTAGAGCACAAACTAAGCAAGTAAGAGCAAGGCTCTGAGTTAAAACTGTGGTACTGGAAAGAGAAAAACTGAAATCTACTAAATGATTTTTCAATATAATTTTCTGGGGCTGGGAATATGGCCTAGTGGCAAGAGTGCTTGCCTCATATACATGAAGCCCTGGGTTTGATTCCCCAGCACCACATATATAGAAAACAGCCAGAAGTGACACTGTGGCTCAAGTGGCAGAGTGCTAACCTTGAGCAAAAATAAGCCAGGGACAGTGCTCAGGCCCTGAGACCGAGCCCAGGACTGTCAAAAAAATAAATAAAAAAATATATATATGTATATACATATACATACATATATAATTTTCTGCTCACGATACATATGTGATGCCTTTGACAGAACTTGTCCTCTCTATAGATATTTTCTTTGGCTTGTCCATAATCCTACAGATTTTTATTTTGTTTACTTTTGTACTTTCATTGGTGAACACTCATATAAAACAGTGACCCAATACCTAACTATTTTATGAAACATTATCCTTAAAATTGAGCTACATGGGAGCTTAGAAATATGAACCTATGTTTTAGTCCATCAGCAGATAATAATATGGTTTACATCAACTTCATTAGACCCATATCTATGAGTGAAAAATATCAGTAGTTTCACAAATAGCCCAAAAATAGAAATTCTCTTTAATACTCGAAAAAACATAACTGGTACGTGATTTACATCTAACAATTCAATTCTGCACCTAGTTTCTGAATATTGCACATTGTAAGGTGTAGCAAAGAACTTTTAAACCAATAAACTTAAGTGTATACTTAATAATAGCTTAATAGTGGTGATTTTTTGGTCATAATTGTAAATCATATTCTATGAAAATGTCCCTAGTTTTACTAATTCAATGATAAAACATGTAGTATCAGGTCTCAGATAATTTTAAACTCAGATGTTGTAGTATATCAATACTATGCTGAGCTCAGGGCCTGGGCATTATCTTTGATGTTTTGTTTTTTCTTTTTCTTTATTGTCAATGCATGACACAGAGGGATTACAGATTCATCTGAAGTCATTGAGTACATTACTTTTTCCACTTGTTACCTCCTCCCTCATTCCCCCCATCCCCCCTTCCCCTTTCCCTCTGCCCCCAAGAGTTGTGCAGTTTGTTTACACCAAATGGTTTTTGTAAGTGTTGCTTTTTGAATGGTTTGTCTTTTTTTTTCTTTGTCTCTCAATTTTGGTATTCCCTCTCTTTTCCCCAGTTCAAATGCCCATATAAACAGTATCCAGGGTACTCAGATGAGATAAAGTGGTAGCAGGGGTACAAGCACAGCAAGGGAATTCAAGAGAAACAGAACTAAACAAATCAATCAAACAAATAAACAGACAAAGATAAAAAAAAACCCTATGGTGTCCCTCATAGAGAATAGCTAGCACATGATTAGTTATGATAGAAGATCAAAATACCCCAATAGCTACACCCATATGATCACACTAAGATGATGTCAAGTGAAATGAACTCCACGTTACAGAAACAAGAGTTATACCACTGTTGTAATTATTTTCTTTGATTTTTCTTGTTTGTTTGGCTCAGGGATAGCATATTACCTCTTGAGCTGCAGCTCTACTTCTAGCTTTCTTTTGTTTAACTGGAGATAAGAGTCTCACCGACTTTCCTGCCCAAGCTGGCGTGGAACCACCATTCATATATCTCAACCTGCTGTGTAGCTAGGATTACAGTGTGAGCCACTGGCACTCCTCTTAAGAGACTTGAGTATAACGCGATTTTTATGGAGAAATGCACTTCCAATCTTTTTGAAGTTCAGACATTTTGAAAAGAATTATCTTCTCATATATCCGGTTCTCACTAGCTACATAGAAATTTCATTTTCACTGTTTTCTTCAATTTGACAAATATGCTGAAGGCTAGCATTAGTTGCACAACATCCACCGTGGCATATGCATCTTAATATCCTATGTAATTTTTGGCCCAGCATTTAAGTAAGCTGGATATAATTAATGAACACAAATACAGACAAGCTAGGTTGTATTAAATACCCACAAGTATTTATAGATCCAATATATCTATGATTGCTATTGCAGAAATAATTTAGAGATGTGTGACAAGTTGTTCAGTAAGATCAGAAAATCTCCCAAAAGGGGGAAAAATTGGAAATCTTCATGAAGGTATAACTGGTTGGCAGATTAATTTTTCAAAATATGTCTTTAATTGCTAAAACACATTCAGAATATAATTCTAAGTAATTTGCATGTATTCGTACTTTTCTATGTATAGGACATCAGGCCAGTACTGAGTATACATGTCTGTGGTATATTGCATATTCTGTCTCTTAGGTGGTGATAGAACGATAGGGAGGGTGCTGCTAATTTAATAAAACACAAAAAGAACACCACCAGAGGAAATCACTGGCTAAATGCTATGGAGGAAAGTTGGTATTTAAAAGGAGATAGGGATATATGTGATTTTGATATGGAGAATGATTAACTTGAAATCACCATGGAGATAAGAATCTTGAAGTATGACTGGAAATTTGGACAAGGAATTTCAAAGACTAAACTTCAGGCACTGAGGAAAATGTACAGTCATGGAGGAAAATGGAGGATGCTGAGGAGCCATAAAGTGAGGAGGAACATCTACAGCTAATGTTGGGAAGGAAATTCAGGCTGTGCTCTTGAATTAACTGTATGATATTGATGATGAATTTGGGGCTACAAAATACTTTTAACAGTATCTACTAAAGTAGCAATTGGAGTTTAAATGATGCTAGCTTGGTTGATGCAAACACAGATTTAAATATTTTCGCAGATAACAATTTCAATATGCTAGGGTTAATATTTAAGAATACATAGACATACATATTTGACCAACACTGGTGAAATCAGTAGGTGGGAAGAGAGGAAAAGAAGATAACAGGGCAAATAGTATAAGAGCATAATATTGTAAGATCACGATAAAACCACCAAAACTGTTTTAAAAGAACAGGAAATGAGCAATTAATTAAGAATAATATTGATGGAGTGACCACAATGTACTTTAGTTAAAGTACATTATCTATATATTTTAAACATGAAACTCCTTTGTAGAATTAATGCATGTTAATGGAAGAGTTAAAAAATTTATATATGGTGTATTCACATGTGTGTCATCAGGTGTGTGGAGAGGAAAGGTACATAACTAGAGGGAAAAGCTGATAAAGTGCAGCAGTGGAGCTCGCTGGACACTGATGAAAGTGAGCTACACAACTTGTGGGTGGAGATGGGAGGGAGGAACTGAGAGAGAGTGAGGGAACTGAAGACACTGTATGTAAGGAAATATTCATTAGCTAAGTCATGTAATTGTAATTTTAATCCTTTTGTACATCACCTTTATAAAAATAATAAAGTAAATTAATTAAAAAACATCAAAGTGCTTGAATTCCCAATGTAGATGATATAAATGGTTATTTCATATATTTGAGAGAGTACTTGTTAAGAAAGTTAATTTATACTAAACTTAAAAAAACAGTAAATTAAAGGAAAGATTGCATATCTCACTACTCTAATACTGAATTGATATGGAATTAAAATAACAAAAAGCAGTTGTACTTTGATTTTGGCCAATGTAAATAATTTTGGACTTCTGATCTCCAAATACCTAAGAAAATAAATTTATGTTGTTTTAAGCCACTAAGTTTTGGGATGTTTTTCCCAACTATTGTAGTGAGATCAGCCCAGTCTTCCATAGTGAAAGAAAAGAAAAGAAAAGAAAAGAAAAGAAAAAAAGAAATCTGAGTGTGTGCCTCATTCCTGTACTCTAAGCCACTCAGAAGGCTAAGATCTGAGGATCTCAATTTGAATCCATCCAGGAACGGAAAGACATTGAGACACTTTTCTCCTATTAAACACCAAAAAGCCGGAAATAAAGCACTGGCTCTGGTAGTAGAGTGCTAGTCTTGAGTACAAAGGCTGTGAAACAAATCCCAGGTCCTGAGTTCAAAACCCCAGGACTGACAGGAAGAAAGACTGACTGGAAGAAAGAAAAGCAGAGAGATGAGGAGGGGAAGGGATTGGAGGCAAGGGGAGGCAACACAGGAGTGGGAAGGGAAAGAAGGAAGAGAAGGGGAGGGGGAAAGGGAAGGAGAAGGGCAGAGAAAGCAAAGAAGGGAGGAAAAAGGAAGGAGGATGGGAAGGCAAGTTGCAGACTGATTACAAGTGGGTGTCTGGTTAATATGTGGGATGAGAGGGATGTGAAGAAGAATAGAAATCTAGGGAAATTATTGACTCTTCATTAGTATCCATCAATCTTTGAATAAATATCCCCAGCAGTTTGAATCCAGGATGTTATGTAGTTTACTCACTTTTCGTTTTTAAAGAACATAAATGAAATAAGATCCGTAGGTGATAGTTATTAATGAAGCTTAGGTCGCTGAAATATGCACTGATATCAATATGGACATAGAATCTAAAGACTGAAAATTTCGAGAGATTTTTATGAGATAGGATGAAGAAAAGAAAGTAGAATGAGAATGAAATTCCCTTTAAGGACTTTGTCTTTCACTCTTTACAGCAGTAACTATGGGATGTTGAAAAACTTCCAGGTTAAAAGAGCAGGCTGCAACAGTCCTGGCATGGACAGTATAATTGTCTGAATTGGCTGTAAGTCAAAGACACAGCAACACAAAAGTAACAGGATTCAATGGAAATGATACAGCAACAAGTTATGGGGTCCCGATGATATCTTAACAGCTAATTATGCCCTTGGGTGCACCCCTTCCATCACACAGCTTTATTTTTTTATTTGTAACAAGATGCAATTGAATACAGAATTCTCTAAAGTCCTTTTAGTTCTCAAATCCTTTAACACTGGAGAGAATTTTCATCTCATCTCTATCAACCATTTCCTGAAAGTATTTTCCTTCCTAAATTAATGAAATCCCCCTTAGCTAACCTCCCCACCAAATGAAAATGGAAAGCTCAACCCAGGAGTGTAGATGGGAAAAACTGTTATAGGAAGAGAGGGATACGTGAACTTAATTGCATTGGGCACAACAGAAATGGGTCAAGAATGGGAGATTGTTTCATATCACGAAAGAATCTAACACAGGCATTAAGCATATTTTGCAAGAAAGAGTCAGAGAGGAAGTATTTTAGCATTTGTAGGCTATATAGGTCTGTGTCAGCTCTCCTTTATTTTGTTTCGTTATTATTTGAAAACATGGAAAAATAATCTCGTGGGCTGCCTAGAAACAGGCTATGGGCCAAATTTGTCCCACAGACTACAGCTTGCTAACCAGTAGTCTAACAAGTCCTAATCAATATACACAGAGAATTAACATAAAATTTCATTTAAATGGGTTTTGGGAAAGTATATTCAAGACACTATGAAACTGCAGATGAAATTTTTCTTTGGAGAGTGCTTCAATGAGATTATATGGAGCTGTTTGAGGGAATCCTTCCATTGCAAAATTTGGTGTCTTCCAAATGAATACAGAAACATCTTCAAACAAACAAAATAGGTGTGGGATTGGGAAATGGGAAGATCTAACAGAATCGCAGAGGAGTAAAGCTGAGGCATAATAGTTTCAAAAACTCTGGCTCAAACTATGAGTCTTGTTAAAAGTGGGTCCTAAATTGATAGATTTATTCATGTCTGCCGTAATTCAAGTCATTTTGATTAGATTTTCAATTTGTTTTGACTTGAAGCATGCTAACTAATACAATGTAAAAGATTTAGCCCCTCTATCAATAAACTTCCCCTATTTCTGGCCCTCACTCTCTGTCACCTGTATATAGATCATAGTTTGAGCCAGAGGTTTCAGAAACCCAAACTATCAATTTTCTTATACAGGGATTAAGAAAACCAGAGGTATGGCAGGTCTTAGAGGAAGTGTGGCCAGTGAATATCTTGTTAATATTGATTGCAAGGGGGGAGAGTATTTCTTTCCCCTAGACAAAATGTTCACAGTCTATATTTTAATATTTTGTCATGCATATCTAGATTTCTATGTACATTATAGGTACATATTGTTTAGAAAATGTTTGTCTTCTGAGAAATTTATATCTTTGGGAAAATTAAAGAACTCCAGATTTTTAGAGACTAATACAAAAATTATACGTTCAACTATAGACTAAATAATGGCCTCTCAATTATGTCCTTATCCTAATCCCTACGAATGATATGAATAGATATTCACCATTTAAATATCTCAGAACCTGTCTACATGTGGTAGGACATGCTTGCACTCCTAGCTATTCAAGAGGCAGAGATAGGGGCTGGGGATATAGCCTAGCGGCAAGAGTGCCTGCCTCCCGATACACGAGGCCCTAGGTTCGATTCCCCAGCACCACATATACAGAAAACAGCCAGAAGCAGCGCTGTGGCTCAAGTGGCAGAGTGCTAGCCTTGAGCGGGAAGAAGCCAGGGACAGTGCTCAGGCCCTGAGTCCAAGGCCCAGGATGGCAAAAAAAAAAAAGTGGCAGAGATAGGATGGTGGTAAGATTGCGGCTGACCTGGGCAAACTGCTAGAGTGACCCCCATCTTACCAAGTAAATTGGCATATAGATATGCACATTCTAGTGCCAGGTATGTGGAAGGCATAGGTAACACGATCAAAGCAGCCCAGGGAAAAACCATAAGCCTATATCTAATTATAAAGAAACAAAAGACTGGGGCTGGGGATATAGCCTAGTGGCAAGAGTGCCTGCCTCGGATACACGAGGCCCTAGGTTCGATTCCCCAGCACCACATATATAGAAAACGGCCAGAAGCGGCGCTGTGGCTCAAGTGGCAGAGTGGCTAGCCTTGAGCGGGAAGCCGCCAGGGACAGTGCTCAGGCCCTGAGTCCAAGGCCCAGGACTGGCCAAAAAAAAAAAAAGAAACAAAAGCCTGGAAAATGACTCAATTAGTAGAGTGCTTGCCTACCAAGTCCATACCTCCAATACTGATATACATATACATAAGTAAATATGTTTATATGTAAATGTATATGAATATGTATGTATACATACATATGTATGTATACTGAAGATGTGTGGCAGCACATGACTCTAAACACAGCATCCAGTTGTATCGTTTTCTACTTCCTTCAACTGAAGCTTCCAACTTGGAAAACTTGAACTGACTGTTTTTTCTGACAAAACTCTAACATCTAATACATACATTTACTGCTTCCCTTAACCCTATGATGAGTTGCTTTGTTGATATTTGAATAACAAGATGGCTGGATCAAACAGTACATAGTGTAACTCTGTAGCACTAATTCTTAGGTAAAGAATAACCATACAAAATAATGATCCAGGATCTACAACCATTAAGACAAATTTTACCATCACCCCACATGTCAGTTTTCTCAACTATCAGGAAGGGCCAAGCAAAGATGCTCACAATAATTTTTTTTTATAATTAATAATCTAATCACTTATATATCAATGCTTGGTCAATAAAAAACTGTCTCATCTGCTGAGGAAATATACTATGTATTTGAGTAAAATTTTAAATGACACAAAAATGTCTTAATATTTTTATATAATTGGTAAATTGTTCATTTTTCAGTTTTATGTTGAGACTATGGCATGATAACTTCAGCAGATACATTTTACAAAGACTATATTTTGATAAAGTACTTTAATTCCACTGATATAGAATATGCATTCTATGTTTATGCATTAATTCCCATAGTAAAAAATAGAGTAAAAATTCTTCATTTGCTGAAAGAAAACCTGAAGTATCAAAAATTTAATTAAACAAAATTCAATTTAGTTCTTCCTTTGGTATAAATAGAAAAAGTATTTTTATTATTATATATTCACATATGAATGAATATATAATCCTTCACAATAGATATATTTACTTTTGCCTTTGAAATTTTTCTTTATAAATAACTCTGCATACTAGGTTTCTGGAATAACTTCGATCTTACACTATTAATTATTGTCCATGAAGGTTATTCACTACTTATATGCATGAATGGAACTTTATTTTTTCCTTATTTTCAGTAGAATCTCACTATGTATCCCACGATGTATTCAAACTTTCAATCTCCTGCCTCTTGAGTGCTGGAATTCCAAGCATGTACAACTTGACTGGGATTTTAAGTACCTATAATTTTTTCATAAACATTTACAACTAAGAACAATTTCTTATCCATGACAGGTTCTTATATTTATTACAAAAATTGGGACTTTTACTATTAATTATATGTCTGTGTTAAATTTTAGTTTATCTTAACAGTAATACATATATATATATATATATATATATATATATATAGTTTTAGCCAGTTGACTACACAGGCTTAGTGAAATATTATTCTATAGGTCATTATTAGTTACAAAATATAATTACTAAAAAATTCCTTCAGCAAATAAAGTATTAATAACCAAACTACACTTATTTTTATTTATTAACTTGTGTAAAATGTAGAATCACATAGACAAAACACATTTTGAATTTCTTGGTGTAGTAAGATTATGTAAGTTCTTGAACCAAGGATATTAAGAATCATTGGTTTTTCTTTTCATATATTATATATTTTAATGGAGTAATGATTTTGGTTATTAAATTATTCACAAACAAATTTACACTTACAAAATATCAAGTGATATCTTCATACATCTAAGTACTATGTAATTGTTTTTCGTACTACAGTATCAGAATATTTTTATGATGATCATATCCAAATTTATTGCATTGAGAAAATGACCTACAACTCACAGTGAGACACAAATGCAATACGCTGCTATGGCTAGTCTAGAGCTCTTGTAGTTTTGGAGTGAATATGGAAAAGAAAGGTGAGTGCATGTGTGACATCTAGTTTTAAGTTAATTCTTTGGACCCTTGATGTAAATACAACAGGAATCATGTACATTCCTGAAGTATTTCTCAAATACTTAATCAATAATTTCTTAGGAAGTATGAAAGAAACCAGAGAGTATAGAAAATACTAATTGAAGGTCAGAAACTACAGGTCCTGCTTAAGACATCCAGGCAGATTATAAATCAGAAAGAATCTAGTTTTACTTAGCTCAGGACTTGAAATGTAAATCCTAATATTACTTCAGAATTTCATTAGGCCTTTGGAAGTTAATCTATTTTACATACAGAATCTATGGGAATCACACTGTAAATTATTAGCTGTAAGTCACATGAAGAATAACAAAGCTCTACCAGGATGCAGCAATTGTGAAACCTTAACCAAACTTCAGCAAACAAGATAAGAATACATTTTCTATATTTGTGACCTTATGTTTCAATAGAAAGCATAATTAACGTAATAAGTTAAAATACATTCTTGTTGTAAGTCACTCATTTCATGAAATTATTTTATTGAAATGTTCTTTTCCTACTGCTAGTTACATAGCAGAAAGTACTCATATTTGATATTACTCATTTATTTTTCTATGGTTTTAATTTGATGATGCTCTCAAACAAATAAGAAATGTAAGGACTAAAATTGTGAAAATTTTCATCATTGAAGCTTTTCCTTCCCTAAGTAGTATTAATCACAACTACCTGAAAATGGACAATTTTAAAATTCAAGTGCCAAAGAAAATCATCCCAAAATAGTGATGTCCACTATCTTCATATACCTAAAGTTACACTTTCAAGTGCATCCTAAAGAGATAAGTTACTTTTAAATCCTCTCCTCATGAAACCCAGGAAGAGGCTTGCAGGCATGACTAAGCTATGCCTCTGGCATCAGGATTTATCTCTCTACATTTTGATTTGTGGTTTAGGTGTCAGGAGTAGAAATCATGATCAAAAATGAAAAGGTGCCCAGAGCTTTCAGACAGTCGTGATAATTATGTACATTACTAAACTACTCAATCATATCCAGTCCAACAATCCTGTCACCATTTACAAGTTCAATGATCTTAAACTTCCCCCACTGAAAGACAAAGGTGCTTGCCAGTAAATGACACGTCCATCATTTAACTATATGTCAGGTCAACATAACTAAAAGGTCATATTCTAGAGGAGGCTTAGCAAAACTGTCTACAGAGAGTTAATTATTTAGCTACCTGCTTATTTTATAAGATAAAAAGACTGGAGACTAGCAGCATGTAGTTGGGACAAGTCACAACACTTAGAGGATATTTGAAACAGTTACCAAAATGTACCACAAACCTTTTTGAGCTGAGCATTTTGGTTCAACAGACACATGTCCTATTTTATAGTAAATGTTTCTATTTCTTTACTTATTCCATGCATGGTGCATGGCTGTAAAAATTGGTTTGGAGATGATTATAAGCACCCTATACATTATGTTGTGCTTGCAAATGGCCTTAGTGTGTTCCAGGATACTTTGACAATCTGTTATTCACTTAGCATGGTCACTTCAAAACACTTTCCTGCTATCCATTATTTTGAAAGGGTGACCCACTGCAAGGAAACTGATATTGGGAGTCCATGGTTACTGACTCCTAGGTTACAGTGCATGAGATCTAGCATGTAAGTTCTTAAAAGACAGAGTGGAAATACATTCAATTATAGAGAAAATTGATTATGTTTCTGTCTCTTCTTTTTTGGGAGGGTGGGGTGATTCGGGAGGTCTGCAGCTTAAGATTGAAACTCAAGACTGCAGCCATGTTTATTCTTTTTTTTAAATATATTTTTTATTATCAAACTGAATTACAGAGAGGTTACAGTTTCATACATTAGGCATTGGATACATTTCTTGTACTGTTTGTTACCTGGTCCCTCATTCACCCCTCACCCCTCCCCTTTTCCTTTTCCTCCCCCCATGAGTCGTTCAGTTCATTTACACCAAACAGTTTTGCAAGTATTGCATTTGTAGTTGTTTGTCTTTTTTCACCCTGTGTCTCTCGATTTTGGTATTCACTTCCAATTTCCTAGTTCTAATCCCAGTATACCTGGTTTCCAATATACTCAGATAAGATACAGAGAATGTGTAGGTACAATCACAAGAAGAGGATACAAGAAGATCATCAGTAATAGAGGCTACAGTTACATATGGTACATTGAAAGTACTTTCAACTGTGATATAACAATCGTTTCCATAACATGGAGGTCATTTCACTTAGCATTATCTTATGTGTTCGTAAGGGTATAGCAATTGGGCTCCTGTGATCCTCTGCTGTGTCTCTTCTTTTTTTTAAAATTGTTACTTGTAATACATTTCTAGTATTATATGTATGTGTATATGTGTTTGTGTATGTGTAAGAGCTGGGTGATGGTGGCTCACACCTGTAAACTTAGCTACTTTGGGGAGGCTAAGGTCTGAGAATTGAGTTTCAATTCTAGGCAGGAAATTCCATGAAATTCTTAATAGCAAAAAAATTCTTATCAGCAATAAAATGCTCAAAGTAAAGATGTGGCTCAAGTGATAGAGCATTAGCCTTGAGCACAAAAGCTCAAAAGCTCAGGGCCCCAGGACCCTTTATCATCATGATGCCAGATAAGTTTCTAAACTTTATTTTTAAAAAACTGCCAGATCAAGTTACATATTAAAGCATAGTTGAATGAATAATTCTATCTTGGATTTGTACATCAAATAATTTATCCTAGATTTTATAATTAAATTGTTGTTATTGCTAATATCATGATAATAAAAATTTAGTGAATACTGAACAAAAATCAGATATTGACCTAAATTCTATCTACATTTCTAGTACTTCTATTATCAATAATCTTATGAGAGATGTACTATTTTAATTACATATTAGAAGTTTGTACTATGGAGTCTATGTAATATGTCCAAAGCATCACCACTCGTAGTGAAATATATCACATTTAAATTTTCTTTTTCTTTCAGCTAATTTTCAGCTTTTGCTTCTCAGTTAATTTTGAGATACATAATATACTCACCCTTTAGCACACTTTTTTCTATTTTTCATTATCCTATAACCCAAAATACTGATTCCTGTCTTCGCATGTCTTTCCCCCATTCAGTATTTGTATTTTCTCTTTTCCTTCCTATCAAGTCCTTCCTTGACACAAAGCATCATATTTCCACAAAAATCCTGAATGTTACATGGGGAGTAACCATTTGAAGTAAAGAATGAAGATGCACAACTAGAAGTCTAGTCATTGTTAAGCTTTTGTATCAGGCGCCAGTCAAAGATGAATAAGATTTTTTTGGAGTTCATTATGATATCAAGTAGGTTGTCTTCTGAATGGTTCATAAACATAATATAACACAAATTCTATTTAGTTTTTCAAGCTTATGAAACACTCATTTCCATCATTAGGAAAGTCCTAGTGGAGTAGATAACAAAAGTTGAGGTCCTTGAAAATGAAAATGCAGTTGTTTAATTATAGTTCTATACTTACTTTGTTGCAAATCAATTTCATAACCTAATATTTTAATTTATATTATTTTTACATTTGAATATTCATTTGGAAAACTTTAATGCTCCTATTTTCAGTGATCTGGCTATGCCTTATCTTAACTATAAGAGAAGTCAAGACTTTGATTGGAGATCAAACTTATGGTTTATGAATTAAAAGTTCAAAAATAAAATCTAAAGTGTATCCTCCTAATGGATCCTGGATGTTAGTTCACATTTAGGGTATGGGCTTCGGTGAACAGATGCAGCATACAGGGGCTATGAGTTGCATAACATTCAAGACTCTACAGACATAATCATGTACAGACAGAATCACGTACAGGATCAAAGATATTACACATGAATACCTTTTCAAAGAACTATAGAGTGGACATCAGGACCTAGCAAAAGCCTGCTGCCAGTATAAAGGAATCAGGGTACATCAAGGCAAGAAAAATGGAAGGAATATAGACCAGGGGAGTGGTAACTGTGATAACAGATCTGAAAGATGGAACTGGTTTCGGGGCTACTACCCTGTGAAGAGTATCCATTACTTTACCAGTGAAGTAGTACAACTTCCTTACTGGCTTTAAGTCACTTTTGTGATTTGGGCAAAATAACATCTGGTAGAATGTTGGCTGAATCCTACAAAATATATAGGATTTCATAATAATGGATAATTCTTAGTACTATCAACTTGAAGAAGACATTTGCCTGAGAAAATGTCACCTAATTTCCTATATGATGTTTAATCCCTTTTCTAATGGATTTCATATGTTACATAAATACAAATGGATGGAAAAGATAAAGAGAAACAAAGTTACTATTTTGATTATGTAACTATTTGTGACACCATATCATTACAGTGCCTAATTTATTGCCACTGACACTATAAGAAGTTAGTACTATTATTCACATGTTACTCAAAGTGGAAACAAATGATACACGAGAGAATAATGAGTCAACTTATGCTTCAGACTTAAAACTGACAGGACCACCAAATCAATACATATAAGCAACAACAAAAATGATCTCTGTATCTTATCTGAGTACATTGGAAACCGTGTATACTGGTATTAGAACTAGGAAACTGAAAGGAAATACCAAAATCGAGAGACACAGGGTAAAAAAGACAAACGACTACAAAAGCAATACTTGCAAAACTGTTTGGTGTAAACCAACTGAACAACTGATGGGGGAAAAGGGAAAGGGGGAGGGGGAGGGGGGAACAAGGAAGGAGGTAACAAACAGTACAAGAAATGTATCCAATGCCTAAAGTGTGAAACTGTAGCCTCTCTGTAATTCAGTTTGACAATAAAAATTTAAAAAAATAAAAAAATGATCCTAGAAAAAGAAAAAAATCATTTGCCAAATATGCAACTGAAGGGGACCTGATATGTGGATTTAGTATCTCTATATCAAGAGCTTTGGATTCATCCCTCCAGTGCTTAATTAGGGAAAAAATGGAAAGATAAAATCAGTGCTTTTTTTGCATTCATCATATAACTGAAGGGACAGAAATAAACTTCCACCTTGAATTCTGGATAGACAAGACACACAGAGTAGTCAAAGGAGACATAAACTAGCAAAAACATGTTCAGTGGTAATTTTGATGGATTGCTGGAGGCTAAGAGTGGATTGACATCAGAAGAAGATACATCAGGAGAGTCAGACTCTTGTACTAACTCCCATAGTTTTTGTGGGCTTCATCTCCTGCAACCATACCATACTCTTATAGTAAAGATTAAAGAAAAATCCCTTGGGGCTGGCAGGGGATGAAATGTATAACCCATATAAAAAATGTCCAAAGCTTTTATCATATTAAATGTTTGCTCTTCCCAGAAGAAAGAAATTTGTGAGTCTTATCTCTGCTGAAAGAAGGACATTCCTGCACACTGACCTTACAGAGATTAACAGAGTCAACAGGGATGAAATTTCCAAGAAAGATAGTGGAAACTTGTAGTCTCAAAGGAAATGAGGAATAGGAGTGGAAAAACATTATGGCACTAGAGAATTGCTTGTAAGAGTCACATCCCAGACAAATTAGCCTAATACACGACTGAAACTGAATCATATGTTCTCCTTCCCTTGTACCCCAACAACAAGGATCATAGAGGTAGAATACAAATGAAAGTATAAAAAGGTACATCCTCTCTCTGGAGAGGCGTACTTTGGTAAGACTGAAGAGAGAAAACAAAGATGCTAAAGGAATTTGAACCGCTGATACCTACACCTTTATCACAACTACTACTATTCTGATTAACATAAATCCTAACCACATGTTTCCTTCCACTATACCACACCAACAGAATTCAGGATCATAGTTGTAGATTACTAATGGAAGTGTTAGAAGACAGCCTCTTCTTGAAGTAAAGACAGTTAACAAGCTGGGTGCCAGTGGCTCACACCTGTAATCTGAGCTATTCCAGAAGCTGAGATCTGAGGATCATGATTCAAAGCCAGCCCAGGCACGAAAGTCCATGAGACTCTTATTTCCAATTAGCCACCAGAAAACCAGAAGTGGTGCTGTGGCTCAAGTGGTAGAGTGCTAGCCTTGAGATGAAGAGCTCAAGGACAGCACCGAGGCCCAGAGTTCAAGACCCAGGACTGACAGAGGGGGGCGGGGGGGGGGAGGGAGAGGGGGAGAGAGAGAGAGAGAGAGAGAGAGAGAGAGAGAGAGAGAGAGAGAGAGAGAGAACAAGGATACTAGAGAAATTGTTTTTATCACTGTTATCAAATGCCTATAGAAACAATTTAAGGGAAGACATATTTTTGTTATGTCATTTTTACAGTGCCTGTCCATGGTAGTTTGGAGCCATATATTTGGCACGTCATCATGTTGGCAGGAGCATTCTCCTCAAGATAGAATTCAAGGAGTACAAGAAAGAAACCAGAGATCTAATATAACTCTCAGATGTATGACCCAGTGACCTTCCTCCTGCAAGAGATCCTACCTCCTAAAGTATCACAGACTCCCAAAGTAGTTCTACCAGTTAGCCTATGTGGAAAACCTTACATTAAAATAAAAAAATGCATGCTAAAAGGAAAAACAAACACAGTCTCAAAAGAAAAATTAATAATAAGTATTGGACTAAAAGCCAGGTGCCTGTAGCTCATTCCTGTCTGTAATCCTAGTTGCTCAGGAGGCTGAGATTTGAGGATCACAGTTCAAAATCACCTTGGGCAAGAAAGTCCATGAGACTCTATCTCCAATAAACAACTTAAAAAAATCTGGAAGTAGAGCCATGGCTGAAGTGGTTGAGTCCTGGTCTTGAGAAGAAAACACAAGCTCAGGAAATAAATATAGGCCCTGAGTTCAAGCCTCAGGACTAGTACAAAAAAAAAAAAAGAATTGGACTCAGATATATATCATAAAGAATTGAAGCTACTATTGTACCTATGTTAAAGATGCCAATTGAATAAATAGATTAAAACAAGAACAGATTGATAATGAATCCTGAAATGGAAACTATAACAAATAATGAAAATGAAATAATAGAAATGACAACCAATACAACAGAAATGAAAAGGGACATTAACAACTGCATTAATAGGCTGGACAAAGCCAAAAGAAGAATCAGTAACCTTAAAGACATTTTGACAAAAACTTCCCAAATTAAAATAAAAAGAGAAACAGGAAAGAACATTTAAAATTATGAGACAATTTCCAAAAGTCCAGAAGGAAAAGTAGAAAATGGAGCACGATTTGAGGTAATAATGGATAAAAATACCTAAAATTAATAAAAGATACCAAATAGCAAATTGAGGAAATTCAGCAAAACCTTAAAACATATTTAAAATGCCGCAACAAGCCATATGATACTCAAAATGCAGAAAATCAAGGGCAAAAGGCAATTGTAAAGGAAATCATAAATGGGAGGGCACTATGAACTTTGCCTATAAAGGAACAAGGATAAAAAGAAGGGAAGATGTTTGCTAAAAAACATTCAAATGAAATAGGTAGATTAAGGCATTAAATGTTTTGAGATTAAATAAAATTAAAATTACATTTCAAATACTAAAAGAAATTCTAACCTAAAAATATTAATTTTTATAAAAGCAGCAATAAATGTTAAATGCAATTTTAGGCACAAATGAAAAATATACAAATCAGAAACTTGAAATTTTATGAAGAAAAGAGGAGAAGGAAGATAGAATTTAAAATATATATACTTATTTTTAAATTACCTAAGCTGATGTTAAATTCATACCAGTATCAATTTACTAGGTGATTTTAAATTAGGTAAAAATGTCTGTGTTAAAAACTAGGGTAACCAACTAAACTTCTAAAAATGAAGCAGAACTAATATGCTAAGAGACTAAATAAACCCTATAAATATCAGCAATAACTATAGAAAACAGAAGAGGATAAATATAATGAAATAAAGAACAGGTATAACATAGAAAACAATTACATGTGGATATCAATCCAACTATTGCAATTAGCATATCAAATATAGTTTAAATATGCTATATAAAAATAGAATTGTGAGCCGGGTGCAGGTGGCTCACCCCTATAATCTTAGTTACTCAGGAAGCCAAGATTTGAGGATTGTGATTTGAAGCCAGCCCAGGCAAAAAAAATAATCCCTGTAAGGCTCTTATTTCCAATTAACCACTCAAATACAAAACAAATGGGAGTGGAGCTGTGACTCAAGTGGTAGAGCACTAGCTTTGAGCACACAAAGGCCCAGTGCCCAAGTGCAAATCTTACAACTAACAAAAAGAAAAAAGGTATTCTGTGCATTATGTTACAAATAAAGGTATGAAGATTTATATATAACACACTAAAACTAGTTAAAGCAAGTTCGGAGAGTTCTATTTCTCACATGATAGTGTGATCTCTCTGGATCATTCAGTAGACAAACAAAAAGTTGACAAAACCACTCTTAAAAAAGCAATCATTTAAAGTACCTGACATTATTGTAAGGAAATACAGAAAATAAAGAAACATTCATTCAGATAAGTATACTAAAAGTTTCCATTTTCTCAGCTAAATAAAAGCTCCATTCCAAGGGGGTGTGGAAAAGCAGATGGGCTACCTCACCTTTTCATCTCCTAATCAAAGGTTATCAAAATGAAAGTAGATAACATTTCTAGTTCTTTTTAAATGGCTTTTGGAAGTAGTTAAGAATTTGATGTAGTCCCCACTCCCATCATTTTCTGGCAGTTACTTCCCTTTTCCATACAACCCTTTTCTCTGGTGGTACAAAAGCCATATCACAGTTGCATGAAGTAGTTCAAGAATACTGTTGTATTTATCATACCTTCCCCATCTCATGTGTAGGACAGAGGTTCCACACTGAGGGACAAAGTGAGATTTAAAAAAATACTGTATTATTTAACCATCTCCTATGCTAGTAATAAATAGATCAAGGCGGTAACAAATAATAAAGGACTTGAGTGACTTGAGTCATACTATAGGTCTTTGGAGCTCAATGTATGGAACATTCCATCCAACTATAAACAGAAATATATTTGTCTATAGCTCACACAGAATTCTGGCAAAAATTGAGAATTTTCTGGGCAATAAAATAAATATTAACAAATAGAAAAGAATAGAAAACTGTTAACGTGAATGGATCAGGAAAATGTGGTACATATACACAATGGAATTTTATGCCTCTATCAGAAAGAATGACATTGTCCCATTTGTAAGGAAATGGAAGGACTTGGAAAAAATTATACTAAGTGAAGTGAGCAAGACCCAAAGAAACATGGACTCTATGGTCTCCCTTATTGGGAATAATTAGTACGGGTTTAGGCAAGTCATAGCAGAGCATCACAAGGCCCAATAGCTATACCCTTAGGAACACATAAGATGATGCTAAGTGAAATGAACTCCATGTTATGGAAACAATTGTTATATCATAGTTGTTACTACTTTCAACGTCCCATGTGTATCTGTAGCTTCTATTATTGATGATGTTCTTGTATCACCTTCCTGTGGTTGTACCTACACTATCTCTGTAATCTTATCTGAGTATATTGGAAACCATGCATACTGGTATTAGAAGTAGGAAATTGAAAGGGAATACCAAAATCGAGAGACGCAGGGTAAAAAAAGAAAAACAACTACCAAAGCAATACTTGCAAAACTGTTTGGTGTAAGTGAAATGAACACCTCCGGGGGGTGGGGGGAAAGGGAAAAGGGGAGGAGGGAGGGGGGTATGAGGGACAAGGTAACAAACAGTACAAGAAATGTATCCAATGCCTAACGTATGAAACTGTAACCTCTCTGTACATCAGTTTGATAATAAAAATTTGAAAAAAAAGAAAACTGTTAACGTGATATCTCAGAATATAGTGGAAATAACCTAGAAATCAACAACAGAAAAAATATTTAAAATGAATGTACTTCTAAAACCAGTTGAGAAAAACAAAAAACTTTCAAAATTGTAAAAGTATTTTGAACTAAATGACAAGAAAAATACAACTAATTGAAATGGTGAGAGAGAGAAATGCATAAAGGAAAGCATATAGCACATATTTCATATATTTAAAAAGAAGCATCTAAATGCAAATTAAAAGAATTTGAACAAACAATACAAGAAATGTATGCAATGCCTAACATATGAAACTGTAACCTCTCTGTACATCACTTTGAAAATAAAAAAGAAAAGAATTTGAAAACATTATAAAGCAAAAGTAATAATAATTCATTCACATGTTTAATTATTTTAACACCTTTCATATGTCAGTTATTGTTTTAGTTACTGGAACTATAAGAACTATAAGAATGAGAAAGAAAAGTGATGGAGTTGGTGTAAGAATGAGAAAAGTGGAACATTAAATAAGAACATGAATAAGAAAACCTCTGTCGGTTGAGTATAGGTGAGGTGAATAAACTAGAAGTACATGATGTCACTAACCTCAGGAAAGTTTACCGTTTGGTGGGATAACCTTGTTTGATTGTGCCTGAGAAAATGAGATTCAACACAGAGACTTCCCCAGCAATGCTAAGACACTGTAATGCAAGACATTGGCCTTACATGCCTTGTTCAAGGTTCTGAGTTCTCTTAGGAAATGCATTTGTCTATTTAACCTTCTACTTTATGAACATGTGTACATTCATATATAGGTTCATATGTATGTATGTGTTCACATATGCCAAACTATCTTAGTTTTTTGGAACTCGAAAAGCAAGCACTTCTACTTTAGCTTAAACAAATCTAGACATGTATGAAACTAAAAAACAGAGTGTTTTATAAAAGACAAGAATTACTAGTATCAGAGAGATGCGCATTTTAACAACTTTAAATTTGACATTTTAATCACAACAAGTAAAAAATAGTCAAGGCATATTCTGAATCTTTTATAGTCAAGAGGAGATGAGGCTAAGGATCCAAAAATATGTGGTTAAACTTGTCCAAAAGTACATCTCTTGCAAAACCTGGAGAGTTCACACTTTCAAATCATTTATCAGAGAACAATTCCTTGGTAAATCAATATAACTGAGCTTAAGAACAAGGCTAAAACTATCTGTTTTCTGATTTCTGAAGTTCACGCAGAAGATTTCCTAAACAATCTATATATGATAGGCTATTTCATTTCTTGTGGACTAAACTAATAAAAACTATTTCGGGGAGACACACGTTTCTTTTTGTATAAATTTTCCTGCAGTGGTGATATTCTTGCTGATGTTTGAAATTCATATTTGTCCCTGAATCAACAATGGGTTTTTATTCCCTGGCAAGCTACAGAAGCAGTGTTATCCAGATATCATTTTCTAATGTATAGTGTGATCTCTATATTACAAAAAATGGTCCTAAATGATTCATAAGAAGAGAACCACACTATAATTAATGGTCAAATCTAGCAGGCCCCATAAATAGTTGAATAACCTTAAGTAATTTACATTACCGTGAATGAGTAAGTTGTAACAGAAAACCTCTGACAATTTGGGCACCAGTATTATTTTATTCAACACAATTTTAGATATTTCTTAAAACTTTTTGTTCCTCTATCCGCTTACACACTGGTCTTACACATTTCAAGCCCTGCTTTCAGCATGAGATATCTGATGCATCTGTTACACATTCTAATTTGGACATTTTTCTAATCATTGTATTCCTCATCTTCAAGCCTAACATATTACCTTTTAATTGCTGTATCCATTCAATTTATTATTATTTTTATTTATCTTCCAACTCCAACTAGCCAAGCTATGTCTTTGCTTCTTTATTCTATCACCCTGACTTTTTCTGATAATGTGTCTATTTGGACTCTTTATTTCCAGCTTCCATCTTCCCAGGTCCCCCTATATCCATTTTTTTAACAACCTTCACCTTGAAAACACTAGGAGCAGTCTATACAAAATGGACACAATTTTGACAACTATTGCTACAAATTCTATAATTCCTTAACAGGATAATTCATACTTTACATCTTGTCATAGGTACATACACATTAGTAATTATAGTAATCACACCTATACCATGAACTTTATTAAAAGACTGATGTCTTTGTTAATCATCAATAGATGACCTATTATTGTCATCTAAGATTCTAGGGTTCAAATGTTGTCATCTATGCATTCTAAGATTAAAGCATAACATGTACTGAAGTAAATGGAGAACAAGGTAAGAGATTACTTAAAGTGAAATAATTCAACTAGTTTAACCCTTCACCAATGAGAGTATTAAATTATAATTATCATGATACTTGTTGGGAGCTATCATCTAAGCTCAAGTTATAAACAAAAATGTAATCAGGCTTGAGAAAACTGTCATTTTCACTTATACATACTTATGAAAAAGTTTGGTGGTTATTTTCATAGTTTGAACAATTATAATTTAGTTGATTTGACTAGCTGATAGGAAAAAATGAGATTTTTTCTCAAATATCCATCTGTACCTATCAGAAATTTCACATCTAATTTCATTAGGTGCAGGTGGCAAGAATAATTCACACAGCTCCTCATTACCTAATAGATATAATAGGCCAGTGGGAATGAGAAATTTGGGTTTGTGAAAAAATGTTAATCAATTTGGAGTTAACTAGTTTTTTGTTTGCTTTTCCCCAAACTGTTTCCTTTGCTTTTCTGTTTGGCCTATACATTCACTTCTAGTTACCTACTAACATTTATTACATTCACAAACATGTTGACTTCAGTAGAAATCTGAAATTTCATGCTTTGTAACATTAACATAATAAAGTTATGAGCACAGCTCCCTTGCTCACTGCCTGGCCATCATTCTTTTGTAATATTTATTCACCTATTTTTATCATTGATAGTTACATGTAGTCCCAAGTCCAGTGAGCAATATTCTATCTTCATGGTATTCTATGACTGGTCAATACATTTTGCTTTCATCTTTTTGAGCCATTCTAAGACTCATGAAATCACACTTTATTTTTCTGTCTCACTTTTCTTGTGGTTCTTTGTCAGATACCAAAATCTTGAAGCAACACAGAACCTTGACGTATATAATCTCTTCTTTTTATATTTACTGCCACTGAACTTGAGTATCCTCATTTAAGCAAATATATTTAAATACTATTTATATGTCAATGGCTTAGTCCTGTCTTGTTTATTAAGCTGTCTAAAGACTCCATGAAAATTCCACTCTACTTTTGAATGGGAATCCCAAACTGAACCTTTTTTTTTTTTTGTCATGGGGCTTGAAATCTGGGCTTGGTTGCTATCCTTGAACTCTTTAGCTCAAGGGTGGAATTCTACCACTTGATCCACAATGCCACTAACTGTTTTCTGAGTGGTTTATTGGAGATAAAAAATCTCATGGATTTTTCTGCCCTGGCTGGCTTTGAACCGTGATCCTCAGATCTCAGCCTCCTGAGTAGCTAGGATTCCAAACTGAACATTTCTAAAAGAGAAATTCCTCCCTTCCCTAACTGGTACTATATCAGTAACTAGCCCAATCATTAATCAAATTGCTTCCAAAGAGATGAACTGAGAATTGAGAATTCATCTGTATGTACTTCATTGAATAGTATATATCCCTGCTATGTGCCTCATCCTCCACTTCCGATCTGTCATCAAGACCTGTTTGATTCTACTTCTAAAGTGTACCCAAACCACTCTTTATCTCTCTGTCTTCCACTTTCCATCTGAGACCTAGTAACTGTCATCTATTTTTAGTAATACTTAAATAGCCTCTTACTCCACAGCCAAAAATGATCTCTGAAAAAAATGTGAGTCATATCCTGTCACTCTTTCACTTATTAGATTCAAGTGGTTTCACATTATGCTGAGAATAAAATGCACACTCCAAACTATGACTGAAGGTGCCATAGCTAATTCCCCAACGTTTTCTTCCACTTCACCTATCCAATCATCACTCTCTGCCCTGTAAAAACTTTGCTGTGTGACTCACTGCATGATTTGCCCTCATTACCTGTTAGCTATAAGTAACCTTAATTTTATTTCTTAAACATGTCTTCTCTGTTTCTTCTGCATGTCTGGTACTCATGATTCCTTCTTCTTGGAATAAGCTTTTCTCATATTCATATTCTTAATTAATTGCTTTTTGTAGCTAAGTCTTACCCCAAATGATACCTTCAAAAGAGAACTCTCCTGTCCACATTATTGGAAGTAACTAGCTTTATCAAACACCCTTATAACTGCTTTGTTATTTTATTAACAGCATAAAGTAATATGAAATGATCTTATTTTTATGTACACCGAGACATATCCTACAAGAAAAAAGTACCTATCATTTATCCCCAGTGTGTAGATCAGTAGGTGGTATATAGCAAACCACACAGAACATTATACACTGAATGGGTGTTAAATGAAAAACCATATTACTAGATCTTCTATCTTTTGAAGAAAAGAACTGCCTCATATTGGTTAATAAGCCCCCAGCATGTTCTGGTTAAATTAAACACACTACAAACAACCACTGTTTCAGAAAATAGCTAGAAGAGCCTAAAAAGAAATTGTATATCCTGATGGAAAACAGGCTTATTCTTTTTATTTGCATATCTCACAGTATTTTCTTCAAAGAAGAAATTTCTTTAAAATTATTATCTCTATAATGGCTTAGCAGGATAGTTAAGACTAAAACAATACTATTCAAAATCATTCTAAATGATGATCCCAAAATGCTGAGCAAGAGCAGTGCTAGTACAGAAACAAAAACCCTCTTTCTTGAATAAACAGTAATTACAAAGGTAATATAATCTCTTCTGATTTGCAAATTTTGTTAATAATGAATACCTAATTTTTGCAGAAAATATGTAACTTTATTCTGTTAAAAGGATATGTTTTATGCAATATTGATCCAATTCAAACATTATATTATGTAAATATGTAACTATATAACCATATAAAATACAAAAAACATATGATATCTGTATATAATAGAACAATAAATTACATTCATAAAGATAGGGATCAGTTTTTCATAAACTCTTCTTATATTAATGCAAGTTGACATCTATTTATATCCTTACATTTGTCAGAGATCAAGACATCTAGGTTAAATTTGACTGTGAATTTGAACTTTAATGTTTTAACAATTATTCATTGAAGTCTAATTTAGAAATGGTGTTCTATAACCATATGGCAGTATGATCTTTTCTCAAACAGCATATATTTTCCTTAACGCAAAATATCTCATTTTAATATCATTTTGCCAATGTTTAATTTTTCTCAAAGATTCTTCACAAAAGAAATGGGTTTGGTTAAATCCATATTACCCATTGTCATTTTCTACATTTTTCATGATTCTTACCTCATTCCAGTGTGAAGTAAATTAGTACTGTTCTCTTTTTTTAATTTAATTATTTTTCAAATTTTTATTATCAAACTGATGTACAGAGAGGTTACAGTTTCATACATTAGGCATTGGATACATTACTTGTACTGTTTGTTACTTGTCCCTTGCCAAATGCCATTGGCATTTTCTACTTTTTTCATGATTCTTATCTCATTCCAGTGTGAAGTAAATTAGTATTGTTCTCTAACAGACACAGAAAATAAAAGTGACAAAGGCACAGGTCACGACTCTGTCTTCTCCAGAATCCTTAGTCATCAGTGTGGATCCACACAGGAGGTAATCTGACACTAGAGAGCATTTCTGGGAATCTTCCAATAATATCCAAAAGGTATCAAAATGTTCATATTTTTCCTTTTGATTAAAGTAAAAATGTGAGCTAAAATATCAAATTTAGCATGACTAAGAGAACTAATGGCAAACACTAAGTTTAAGTAATTTCACAAGTTGGGTGCTCATGGCTCATGCCTGTAATCCTATCTACTCAGGAGGCTGAAATCTGAGGATCTAACTTCAAAGCCAGCCCTGGCAGGAATATCTGCAAAACACTTATTTCCAATTAACCACTGAAAAGTAAGAAGTGGACCTGTGGATATAATGGGTAGTGTTCTAGCTTTGAGCATAGGAAAAAAAATCTCAGGAACAGTACCCAGGCCCTGAGTCCAAGCTCAAGGACCAGTACTTACATACATACACAAAAAGTTAAATGTATTTCCTTATAACTTTTTCAAAGTTAGGCTAACATAAAGTTTGTGCAATAAAGTTCCAAGTTTCAGGAAAGTCTTATTTTTCTAGTCGTAAAGGAACAGATTTGAGGAAGCTTAAAAACATAAAGCTAAAACCAAAGAATGTAATCAAAAATTAAAATAACTGCATAAATGAAATTCATTATATGCAAGCTTCTATGTGAGGCATCAATTTAGTCAAGCATATGTTCTTGTCTAATTCAGAATATGTCAACAGTGTAATCACTCAGGTGGCGACCATAAGAAAGAAAAAGTGATAAATACTATTCCGTACCAACCAGCTGTAATTCACTACACAAACATTAAACTTGAAACAGAATTTAATATCACATCTAGGGAAGGCATAGGAGGATACAAGGCTATGAAAATTTTACCAACTTTATATTAGATATAAAGAATGATTGAAGACTTGGGAACTATAGTGTTCAGTAGTTATGAAGGGTCTATAAGGAAGGCCTCCACTTTAAAGAAACTGTAGTATTAAATTGAGGGAAAGTTCCCTTTAAAACAGGAGGAACTGAAAGGAATGGTAGACTAAAATAAACAACAATAAGACAACAAAAATCGACCCAAAGAAGCAAAACTAATGTATAACCCCATATATGCTGCAGAATGAGACTCTTTCCAATTAGCTTCTGTGGATTGTCTCATCTCAGACAATTAGCACTAGTTGTACAAAAATCGTCTCATTCAGAACATGCTTTGAGAGGGTTTACAAGATCCCAATGGAGCTTCCAAACTTGCTTTGTTTTCCTAATTGAAAACTTAGAAGGTAATAACCTCCTCTCGATTCATAGAAAGCCGGAAACCCTAGGAAACAAAGCAGTTTCCAAAGAAATTTAAAATAAAATCATGTATCATTAAAAATTGAACAAAACAAACCAAGCACGTTTCCCAAAGAAAGCAAAAACATGCCTTTGAAACAAACAGTAAGTCACCACTGTTCATTGCAGAGTGCCATGTAGGTTACAGAGTGGCAGAATGAATGTGCAAGTTGCCAAATTGAACTAAGTCATGTTCAAAATTAAAATAAAACACCCTTAATGTTGTAGGCCACTTCTATTCACTGGAAATCCTAGGGCTTGCTGTGCTCTGTCTTGGGAGAATTGTGGCAGGGAGCAGCTGCTTTGCCTCATGCCTTCCCACGCACCCATCCCTACAGTATTCCTTTAATGCATCTAGTCTTCTGCCATAGAAGAAGCTACATATTCGTATATGTGCCACGACTTTTTAGGAGAATAAAGCTACCCTACTTCCTATTATGATAAAGCAACTGGAAAACCAGAGTCAAAAAAAGAAATCTCATCTCACGATACATTTCTCAATATAATTCCAACACAATAATCATGTCTGGTCAACTCACTCCCAAAAGCTAAGGATAAAACTTTCCACAGAAATGAAAACTCTGATAAAGCTGTTCATTTGCTTGTGTCATAGTTGGCCACAGAATGCTATGTGCAAAGCATTGCATAAAAGGTGGTAAAGGTTATGCAGGTAAACTATATCGAGATCATTCCTCAAGGAATTTCCTAAATCAGAGAAGTTGTGACAAGTACATAAATCATCCTGGGAAAATATAGAGTGTGTGATGAGATACACTTGCATTCTTAAATCTACCTATCAAACACAAATATATATTAAGCACTAATTATGCAATGACTCTTTTAAGCACAGTGATTCTAAAAGACATACATAAACATGTATATTATTTTTATACTCAATGAGCTTATACTATTTAGTTGGGTAAATAAAAAACAGATGTTTAAAATGCAGCAACCACATATCATAATCATTTGAATCGTCAGCACCTGCCATATCGTAGATCTTTGATAACAAAAAAAATGTGCTTTGTGAGCCTGGTACCAATGGCTTATATGTAATTGCAGATACTCAGGAGGCAGAGATCTGGAGGATTGTAATTTGAGGCCAAACTCAGGCAGAAAAGTTTGCTAGACTCAATCTCTAATCATGAAATGCAAAATCTATTTGGGCTTCCTTTACCAAAATGTCCTATAAATTATCTACACATTTTAACCTCTTTAAAAAATATCCTGTTGGGCTGGGATGTAGCTCCGTGGCAAAATGCTTGCCTAGCAAGTGCAACTTCCTGGGTTTGATCCCCAGTACCAAAACAAAGAAAAGACAAAAAAAATCCTGTTATGACTGTTAATGTTATCAAGCATGTAGAACAGCAGAAATTCAACAAATGCTTGTTAGAACTAAGCATTTTTCCATAATATAAAGGCTGCTCAATGCATAAAAGAAGAAAACATAATTGTATGTGTATACATGATGTGTAAATGCTTATAATTAGGAACAAAAATTCTTTAGAAAGTTTGGAAAGATTGTTAATTATGTTAGTGTTTTTATATGAGTCTGTGTATGATGTGTTTATGTATGTTATGGTATATGTTTTTTATTTGCAATAACATTTATAACAGCTAAGAAACTTTGGATCTTTTCAGTGTTAAAAGCCAAAATATTACTGATTGTGGTGGCTCATACTTATAATCCTAGCTACTAAGGAGGCTGAGATCTGAGAATCATGGCTGAAGATCAGCCTAGGCAGGAAAGTCCATGAGACTTGACCTGATGACCAACATACTCTATTTGGCTTTATTATCCTCAGACACTTTCATCTTCTACTGCAAACTCATTCCAAATGACTAACAAGAAAACAAGCCTGAAAACACAGATCTATACAAACGTTACTCACTCTAATAATCCGGTCAGCATCTCTTAATTATATTAACAATGAAGTTAAAGATCTTTAATGGCTTTTTCATATTTTGATACATGAACTATGAAAAGGATAGACCCATCTGGTACATGTCACTAATCCTAACACTTGGGAAGTTGAGGTAAGAGGTTTCCAGCTCAAGCTTGTCCTACATAGTGTGTTTCAGGCTACTCTGTACTACATACTGAGATTCTGTCTCAAAAAAATCAGTTAAGTAAATTAATTTTTAATGAAATGACAAGCCTAATGGCAGTAACATATTTTGAATACACGATAAAATGAATGCACTTTTCAATAATTTAACATCTGATAATAAAGGCTGAAAATCAACCCAATGTGATGAAAAATTTATATGTTCACCTCCTTATAAAGTCTCAGGGAAGTCAGGCATCAGTAGCTCATACCTGTAATCCGAGCTATTCTGTGGGCTGAACATCGTGAGTCAAGTTTGAATCTAGCCACAGCAGTAATTTCCAAATAACCAGGAAAAACAGCCAGACTAAAAGTATAATTTAAGTGGTAGAGCACTAGCCATGACTGAGAATGCAAGACCCTGAGTTCAACTTTTGGTACCAGCACATTGGTCCACTAAAAGATTCTCAGTGAAAGCAAACCTGGTTTGGACGTTTACGCAAAGAATCACAGACAAGACCACACTAAAGCTACCAGCACAACTATGTTTATCGCAGCACAATTTATCATCACTAAAGTATGGAACCAATTCACATGCCCCCTTAAGTAGATTAATGGATCAAGAAAATGTGGTACATATACACAATGGAATTCTATGCCTCTATCAGAAAGAATGGCATTGCCCCATTCATAAGGAAATGGAAAGACTTAGAAAAAATTCATATTAAGTGAAGTGAGCCAGACCCAAAGTAACATACACTCTATGGTTTCCCTCATTGAATATAATTAATACTTGTCTAGTATAGTCCTAGCAGAGGAGCACAATAGCTCAATGGCTATGTACATATGAACACATAAGATGATGATAACTGAAATGAACTCCAATGTTCAGAAATAAGTGGTTTATCTTTGTTGTTGTTATTTTCAATATTCCATATGAAATTATGCATTTTTCTTTTGTCATTTTTCACTATGGTTTTACCCCTGATGTCACTGTAACTGATTTTGGTACTCTGAGTATTGTATGTACATTTATTGGAACTAGGGAAAGAGAAGAAGAAAATGGAGAGAAAAAGGGTAAAAGGTGAACCAATGCAACAGCAATACTTACAAGACAATATGCTGTGAACCATGGGTACAACTCAGGGGAGGGTGGGGAGGGAACTGGGGAGGAGGGAGGTGGGAGAAAAACAAAGGAGGAAGTAACAAGTTTGATAAGAAATGTACTCACTGCCTTACACGTGAAACTGTAACCCTTCTGTACATTACTTTGGCAATAAATAAATTCAATAAAAATGAATATACCAAAACACAACAGAAACATATATACTTAAAAAACGTAAAGCAATAAAATGAAGGAAATAATTGAAAACTATTAGGATCAATTAAAACAATTTTGGAACCATAATTTATTGAAAATATTTCCCATGTTTATTTTCTGTCTATATTCTGTATTTATTATTGCATTTATATCAACCTTGAAAAGCCACAAGATGGCATTGAATAGTCCCTTTATTTTACAGAACATATTTATGGGAAAAATGAGAATAATCCTCCTTACATTGTCATTTTTCTGAGATAATACTATATGAGAACAATATTAATTCTTTAGGATACAGAATATTTTCTTTATAGGAAAATAATTTGTAATTTTGCAACATAGTATTTATATCCTCTATAGAATATGAAGTATTAGAATATACTTATTGAACTCAAAAGTTCAATAGCAGAAATTACTGAAATTAAGTTAACAAACATAATTGGAAATTGTTCACTATATAGTAAGTAGAAATAGGAATTAAAATTGAATGATATGAATAATCTTTATAAAAGAATGACACATACAGAAATATTTGGCAGGCTCCAGTGGCTCATATCTGTTATCCAAGTTACTCAGGCGACTGAGACTGAGTACTGAGTATCACAGTTCGAAGCCAGCTTGGGAAGAAATGTCTGTCTCCAATTAGCCAACAAAAATGCTGACCTGAAAGAGTGACTCAAATTGTAGTGGGAGCTATGAGCAAAATCCCAGGTGAAAATTGGAGGGTTTGAGTTCATACCATACTTGCACCAAAAAAAGGCAAATATTTATATATAGTCCCCAGAGATTTTAAAGCTTGCCAAAGTTTACCTTTGTCATTGTTTAATGTAACATTTTACATAACATTTTCTTGAGATCCTAAATCCACAAAAGAATATTTGCCTTAAATTAGCAAAACTGCGTCTAAAACATACCTAGACATATCACCATCTTCAAGAAAAATAATCTGAATTTCAATTTGCCTGTGCAAAAGTGTACTTAAGGGCTGGGGATATGGCCTAGTGGCAAGAGAGCTTGACTTGTATACATGAGGCCCTGGGTTCAATTCCCCAGCACCACATATACAGAAAATGGCCAAAAGTGGCGCTGTGGCCCAAGTGGCAGAGTGCTAGCCTTGAGCAAAAAGAAGTCAGGGACAGTGCTCAGGCCCTGAGTCCAAGCACCAGGACTGGCAAAAAAAAAAAAAAAGTGTACTTAAACACTCTTTAACAATAACTAATAATTATTTTTTCCATAATGTACCTTTGTTTTAAACTTATATACTCTGCTCTTCAATGTAAGAATAAACTGCATAGCATGAAGTTTAATGTAGCTAACAATGGCTCGAAAGTACTCTGATCCAAATTATACCCTTCAAATTTAGTTTGATCAGTTTGCAAATACATAAAATAAGCTATAGAAGAAAGGTAGTTTTGTACTGAATAGGCCTTTAAAGTGTTTAATGTTTGAAAAACTGAAAACAATTATGAACTTTTATTTCTAACAACTTTTTATGAAAAAACAAAGAAGATATAAAGTGATAGAGGAATTGTCCCAATCAACAAGGCTTATTTAGGAGCAGAATTGAAAACCAAATCACAATTTCTGGTCTTCTGGTTTTAACAGTACTCAACAGATTAACCTAAACCACTTCTGGAAAACTAAAAACCAAGAGAGTATTTGCTTTTAGTGATCATTGCTAGAGATGAAAGTTGGAATGTCAATATTAGCTGCCTGTAGGATCATCCTGTCAACTGTGGCAATATTCAATATGAGGAATAATACTGGAAAATCATAATACACTTAGAAGCCATCTTTCGGGTGAGCTAAAGTCCTGAAAATCAAATTAATATTATCTGACCTTCCAGAGGTTAATCTATGGTAAACATATTCAGATGTAGGTAAAAGAATTTTGATTAGAAAAATTATATTTCAGCACAATTCTTTTATTAACACTGAAGACAGAGTTTCACACATATCACCTAAACACGAAAGTCGTAATTCCTAGAATGAAATGTAAAAAAGCAATTTTTTGATATAATGACTTTTGAATAATGCTTTCAAAAATATACATGATGTCAACTCTTTTCTAAATCTCTTCTCTTGGACTCAACATTCTCCTGGATAGTCTCTAGTGTTTTATTTTTAGTTATCTGACTCAGTCTGTACAGAATTGAACACAATCACTCTCATTTGAAGCTTGTCTTTCTCTGCGTGTGTCTCTGTGTCTCTGTGTCTGTCTCTGTCTCTCTGTCTCTCATTTTTCCATTAGTCTGTTTTCCTGACTGACAGCTCTTTCTCTACAAACTTGATCCAGCTCAGGTCCTCATCCTTCCTTTTTCCCTTTCCTTTCCATCATCTCCTCCTGCATGCATTTCCCAGATGATCTTATTCTTTCATGCTATCTTCAATATGAGGTTCAAAATCTTTATCTCCTCCCTGGACTTTCATAGTATCTTGAAAGGTAGTCCTCACAGGAATATGTCCACCTAAATCTGTGATTTTGACCTCATTTTAGTAGTACATTTGAGTAGTACATTTGCTAGTGTACTTAAGAATCTCAAGATGAGATCATCCCGGATTATCCGATGTGTGTCCTAAATCCAAATGTCTCTTATGAGAAAAGCAGAAGGAGATCAGAGATATAAAGGAGAAAGTGATATGAAGATGAAGGGAGATGGCAGAAAGCCACAAAACCAAGATCAACTGGAGCTACCAGAAAATGAAAAAGTCAATGATTTTTTATAGAGTTTTCAGAAGGAGCATTACCCTGATCCAAACTAGACATCAGATTTCTGGCTTCCAGAACTGTAAGAGTAAATTTTCAGTTTTAATTTTGCTATTTTTGCTAATTTATTATAGAAACCACAAGAAATAATACAAGTCTAAAACAATTGGCTCAACATTCCCAATACCTGGCACAGTTTATATGTTTCAAAATGAAATTAATTCCATCACTACTCCTACATGAATAACCTGCTCATCATCTTCTCTATGTAATTGGCAATGCTATCAATACTAACAAGAGCAAATTTCCCAAATTATTCCACAATCTATCTGGACAACCTAATATAATTTATTCTTCCTGGGAAACTCTTTGCTTTTGGGGGCCCTCAATATATCTCAGTATGATTTTTATTGAATTGCTGACTGATCATACTTAAAGCTGACTGTATTCTTTCCTATGGAGAGGATTATCTGTCTCAAACCATTTTCACCATGCACAACTCTAATAGGCTTATCCATTTCTCTTCAATGTAAGAGGTGGTTTGTAGAAATCTGTGCACGGCATCATTGCATACATAATAAGTAGTTTCATCTTTATGGTTTGTGAAGGATACCACAGTGAGGTGTACCAAACAGAAGTCCAGTCTTGCAGACTGAATTTTCTACTGAAAGAATTTAAGGTAATTAAATACCTCAGCTAATTTATTTGTTCTACATGAGAAAAATCCTAAATCCCTTGTAAGACATACAGTACATTCACAATGTATCCCCGATCTACTTTTTCATCTTTGCCTTAGTCACAAAGACTTTCCTCACTGTTCTCTTTAAATAAGTGGTTGTTTCAAGTTTCTCTACTTCAGGGACCTTTAATATGATTGATAGCATCACCATACTCCTATTTCAGAAAGATTCTCTTCACTTTCTTTCTAACCTCCCACATCTAATTGATCATCAAGCTCAATGGATTCTAACTTTAAAATTTCCTTCCTATTCTCATTTCTGGTACTTTGAGTCAGAAAATCATTTTTGTGTCAGATCTTTATCATTGAACAATACTAGGTTCTTTTAGGCTACCACAAGGAAAAGGGGATATTTTTGACACGGTGCTTTTGGAGAGTAGGTGAATCTTAAATATCCCTGTGCTCCAAAATCATTAGTGTCACTTTTCAATCTTTTCATTTCCTCTTTCAACTCCTTCCTCATCTTCCGCCAAGTTTACTTTCCCAATTCCTCCATATTTCCCACATGCATACCCTTTCTTTTTTATCATGGGTCAAAGATCATATGGACCCTTCAGCAATTTTTTTTCTCCATCCCTCTTTTTATCTCCTTCCTTTTCATCTGGTTCATTGATGATCATCTTTATTCTAGACTCTAGAATATGTATAAGAAATTTGCTTGAATTAACTAACAACAGATTTTAGCAAACCATATAACACCCTTGAAAAAAGTGTGCCCAGTGCCTGTGGCTCATGCCTGTAATCCTACCTACATAGGAGACTGAGATCTGAGGATAGTAATCCAAAGCCAGCCCAGGCAGGAAAGTCAGTGAAATTCTTATCTTCAGTAAGCTATCAAGAAGCCAGAAGTAGAGCTGTGGCTTAAGTAGTAGAGCAAGTGCTCTGAGAAAGAGAAATTTAGGGACAGTGCCCAGGTCCTGAATTTAAGCCCCAGGACTGGCACAGAAAACAAACAAAATAAACCACTGTTCACAACCTTATCACTAATATGTGATTATGTTATATAAGATAACATAAGGGATCATAACCATAGACATGCTTAAGTATGTACTGGAAACTGGTAAAAAGTCAATAAAAGGAATTCTCTCTAGCACAAGAATTTCTAACTGATTTAGGAAATTTGGCATAAAAATACAAAAACGTGGGGAGAAAGGAGGAAAATATGGTGAAGAATTCATTGTATATACCATAGCATTAAGAAAAGTAAAGGAAGGGGTGAGTTGAAGGGAGGTAAGAATCTAAAAGGGGATGACACTGATCAAGATAAGTTATAGTAATAAACTGCTTTGTTAAATGGCAAAAAGAATAAAAATACAAGAATACTTATTATTTTATATTTGTGAAAATTTGCAACCCAGAAATAGGACACTGATAGTTCTCTAATTACTTATAGTTAACAAATACATTTATCTTTCTGTTTTCGTAATCACTATTTATTTGCCATGTCTATGATAAAAAATTCACTTCCTTAACATGAGTTTAAATGGCTACCATTTACTTGTTGCTAAATGCAGTTTTCTATCCCTCACATCTCCAACTGAATATATAGGCCAATATATTATGTTTTACCCTCATGATAAAGTACCATATTGCTACAATTATTAACTTGATATGGTCCCCTCCCCATTTAAATCTTAGTTAAATTGGAAGATCTGTCCATATTTACTTTCTTCATTTAAACTCATCAGGAACAGGTTATAATTTTCTAAATTGGCAATAATCTATGCCAACCCTATATAAAATTGTTTTGACAAAAATATAATGTGAAAGTGAAATTCACAGATTTATCAGATGATTACTATACAAAAGCAAAGTATAATTATTGTAAGATACTACTCCTATTCTTGTTAGACTTATACAAGTAAAGATACCACATAAACAAATAAGATTATTCCAGATTGAATTTCAAAATTTAATAAATGTATAATAAATACAAGAGGAATTTTTTTAAAGAAATTAAGCTTCAGATTTGCACTTCAAAGAGTAACAAAATAAAGGCTAAGAGATTGATTTTTGCAAGCTATCCCCAAGGAAAATAGAGAGAAATGTCTCAAATTTTTGACATATTTTAAAAACTAAAAGTTAACACATGGTAACATAGTAAAAGGCAGATGTTTGGGGACTAGGTTGTCTCTTAATCATGTGGAATTAAGCTCATTGACTTCCACAAATGGCCAAGAGAGCTCATGTACATAAATCACATTGGCATGAGATGGAAGTATCCCACTAGACTTGTTTCTTCATTTTGATCCAGTAAAATCTCACTTTACATGGAAGAAAGTAAACATCCACAAACAGCAAGCACAATGACTAGAAACTATACTGTGTCTTTGGTTATTTAACTACTGTTGACTTCTATGAAATAATTACGCTAAAGTCACAAGTTCCAGAAAATATCTGGAGGCTACTTTTCCCTTGCTGTCAGCAAGAAAACATCTAAGGAATTTTATATATTATAAAGCATCATTATATTCTAGAATGAGGAAACGATAAAATCTCAGTGGCAATACTTTCACCTCATAATAATTAGTAGCTTTGGGGTACTTTTTTATATCTTAAATCCCTTTTACAAGAGAGTGTAATTTTAAATTTATGTACTTCCTCTTCTCCATATCCTCTTATGATTATAAATACTGTATCTATGTGGAAATTACTTGGTTATTTATCATATGTCAGGAACCATGGGCTATATCCCTTTCATGAAAGGCACTATTCAGCAATACCATTAAAACAAAAATGTATGGACAAAGGCAAAGGACAATGGGTAAACCAATGCAACAGCAATACTTACAAGACAATATGTTGTAAACTATACAACTTGGGGGCGGGGATTGGGGCGGAGTGAAGGTGGGAGATAAATGAAGGAAGAGGTAACAAGTTTAACAAGTACTCACTACCTTACATATGTAATTGCAGCACTTCTCTACATCACCTTGAAAATAAAATTAAACTTAAAAATGTATGGACAATGATATAAAGAGCTCTACCAATCAGTAGTAAAATTCAAATATGAAAACTTTTGACAAATCACTTCCTAGAACTTCTAACATTTTGAACTACATTATTTTGGTGTCAGTCTAGGGATTTGAACTCAGTGCCTTGGGCGCTGTCCCTAGTCATTTTTTCTCAAGGCTAGCACACTACCACTTGAGTCACAGCTTTACTTCCCGATCTTTTGGTGGCTAATTGGAAATAAGTTTTATTGACTTTCCTGACCGTGCTGGCTTTGAAGCTTATTCCTCATATCTCAGCTTCCTGATTAGCTTGGATTACAGGCGTGAACCGACAATGATAAGGCCAATGCAAATACTCATGATTTGTAGAGGTTCATTGCCTTCATTTTGTACATATTGTTCATTCTGAGTTTATTTTTATTTTGCTTCAAAAGTCTCAGGTTGATTTCTCTTTAACTAAAAGTACATGTTTTGTTAAATGCCTCCATATTAGGTTACCTATATTTTCATAATTGTATTAGTCCTATAGTATCTTGACTGTTATAATTCAGCCTGTAATTAAAAATCACAGTCACTAATTTATGTACTCATTAATTCATTGAGATATTTCTATGAATCTCTGAAAGTGGTATCATATTTGGCATTGTAAAGATTATAAGTATAAATTGTTCTTGCACTCACCATCTTACGTACTAGGGATGAACATAAAAGGACTAATGACAAAACACAAATGTTCATTGATTTTCTTCTTAATTTCTATATCCAAGTTATTCCAGCTTCATTTCTCTTCATCACTGAAAATTCTTCAACCAAAATGTAACTCACACTTTAGTTCCTCTAAAATTGTATACTCATACTACCTGAATAACAATCCTTCAACAATTCATATCATTTCACCCCTCTAGAGCCTGAACTCAAATTCTCTTAGATATAAAAACTCATAAACATATATATCAATACACTATGCATACACTTTAAAGCAACCATTAATAACAGAAATCATACCATACTAATAACTTCTTTGAATGTCCTGAAAAGGTTACAACATTTTGTAGATGTTATCTCTTTAAAAATCATAATGAGGAAAGCTGGGCACCAGTAGCTCACATATGTAATCTTAGCTACTCAGAAGGCTGAGATCTGAGGATTGCAGTTCAAAACCAACCCCGGGTAGGAAAATCCATGAGACTGTTATCTCCAATTAACCACCAGAAAACCAGAAGCAGTGCTGTGGCTCAAGTGGTAGAGCACTAGCTTTGAGTTGAGGAGCTTAGGAAAGTGCCTAGGTCCAGAGTTCACTCCCCATGACTGACCAGGAAAAAAAATTAAAATGATAAAATTTTATCATTAAAAATGTTGACATGTGTGTTCAGGCCTGTATTCCAGCACTTGGGAGGCAGAGTGAGACTATAACAAATTCAAGGCCAGACTGAATAGCATAGCTAGACTCCAAAAAACCAAGGACTAGATTTCTAGCTGAACATTGTGTAAGTATTGAATTCATTCCCCTACAGTGAAAACATTGTTCTCCAAAGACACAGTAGCAACAGCAAAATCAATTATTTGCAGACAAATACACTATAAAGGAAGGTAGGAAGTGGGAAGATAAGAAAAGGTAAGAGACAAACACAATACCAAACTAAATTTTCTAAATTAGTTGATATACAAAGATTCTCACAGAAATCACTTTGTATGGTAAGAAAACTAACACTAAGTCATTTTGATTAAAATGCAAGATCCAACGTCAGAAATTGATTTTTACTCCCTGGCATTGATGTCTCTGGTTTTATTGGTTGGGCTGGACCTGAAGATTGAGCTATTCATCTTTGAATAAGAAGATGCCAAACATATTCTCCTTCTACTTGAACTATGGAGATCAGCAATGGTGCTATTCATTAAATTGCATATCTATTTCTCTCCTACACAGGTGCCATGGTAACAGAAATCATTTGAAATTAGCTCAAGCTATAAAAGTATATGCATAAAATAATATGGATTATCAAGTTCTGTATAGAAAATATCCCTAAACTAACCAAACAAGCAGACAGACTTCCATATAGGAAGTCTAATTGCTGTTGATATAGACAGGAGAAAGAATAGTATTATTCATATTCATATCATATAATAAATTATATGTAAATAAATAATTGAAGATTCATGTTATAGAATAAAGTTATCATGCTAAAACTCTACTATTTCATTAGTTGTCATTTCATACTATGTAATAAGAATACATTTTCTTTGAGAGGTAATAAGTAGATATGCAACTAAATTCTTCTTTTTTTTCTTTTGCCAGTCCTGTTATTGAACTCAGGCCCTGGACACTGTCCCTGATCTTTGTGCTTAAAACTAACGCTCTACCACGTGAGCTACAGAACCACTTCCAGATTTTTCTGGGCAGATTATTGGAGATCAGAGTCTCACTGACTTTTCTGCTGGGGTGGCTTTGAACTGTGATCTTCACCTCTCCACCTCCTGAGCAGCTAGGATTACAGGTATGAGCCACCAGTGCCCAGCAACAACAAAATTCTTAAACTGAAGACAACATGGTTTCAGAATTTTCTCCTAATTTTTAATATTTTAGAAATAGTTACAAAAAATAATTATACCATCCAAAATAAAAGAAATTGAAATTTTAAATGGGTCATTGAGTTTTTCCAAGTCACTAGAGGAGAAGGAAATTCGAAGTTTCCAGTCCCTCCATATTTCTTGGTTTGATCCATGTTTCTAAAATGTATAATTTGTTCCCAAATTAGACTTTACATAGAATAAATCTAAATTATTTATGATTTCAATAAATAAAGCATCTATCTGACATACGCAGAAAGAAGTTAATAAAAGCATTTTATGTAATCAGGTATAAGAACCATAAGCCTTATGAAATTTTACCGTTTTGTCAATAATCATAGTTTTGCCTTAGAGATTTTGTTCATTAAAAAAATCCATCAACACAAATGAAACATTATGTAAACATAAAGATACTACTTTTTCTCCTTGTCTATACTCACGATGGCACACACAACACTAGCCCAAATGGTATGTGATCATCAATAGGCTCCACAAAATATGTTGAACTTGAACTCTTGTCCAAACAAAAAGCCCTTCCAAATTTCTCCTCAGATTTGTGTTTATTTTCTCCAGAAGGGTTCATGAGAACAGAACTGCTCTTTATTTCCCTTGAATGCAACCTTTTCCACCGTATCATAACCATGACTGTGAAATCTCTTAACCTAAAAGACAGCTATGGTTGTTGTACAGCTCAGTTGCATCCATTCATTCCCTCTCCTTTCTGAATTCCAAAGACAACATTGGTGATATCATAATACTCTGCAAGCCCTTGAAAGTTATCTCATCTTTTTCCTACTGTCCCTCTGGAACTAATAGAAAACCTAGTTCTAGCAACAGGAAGTATAATGTGTTTGTACTTGCTTTATAACTAAAGGTAATACTTGAAAAGTTTTTAACTACTCATGAATAAGGAGCTTGGCAAGGCTTTGTTTATCAATGGATTATTAGGTACATTTTAAAATCACTATGTACTCAATTATATTAACCATTAATTTACTCTCAGTGTCAGAAGTCATTTAGAAACTCTAATGCTTTGTAAATTGTAAACTTTTCCATAAGTTTCAAAAGTAACCTATTTAAGAGCCCCTTTTACTACTCTTTGACTCTATTTTTATACTTCCTAGTAAACTATTATGGAATGGCTCATGGAAGTTTCTTAAATAATACTGGTTCTTCCTTTAAATATATCCAAGCAGCTCAGCTAATCAACCATAATACAATCCTAACAAGAATGTGTTTTGAACATAATTGACAGTGAAATGCTTATAAAATATTCACTTGAGAATAAGCCATAATATTTTTGTGTAATATTTAAAATGTCACTATGAAAGAAAGCTGGAGATTTTACTATATGTTTTGTTTGATAGTGAACTCATTCTAGATCCTACTAATCAGCTGTATAAGCTACATTCATTTCAAGCCATTTCTATTTTTTATTATTTCCTACCAATAGACTCATATACCACCTCTCATGGATGGCACATCTGTAAATGTAGGACTGTCATTTTAAAGCATAAAAATGAGGAAGGAAGAAGGAGAACAATTCTTACCAGAACCTCGTTTGGTCACAACCTTCAAACTCTGAGTAAAAGTAGCATACAAGAGAATCAAATGTGGAATCGGAGCTTTCATCTTCCAGTGCTTAAGGTATGCTCCCTAAAGACAAAAAGGGAAAAAATGCATTTTAAAGATAAATGGCAATATTCTAAGATTTTTGAACAACTTTTGGCCAAACATAATTGGGGCAAACAGAACAAAGTAAAGAATAGAAACAGTACCTCATTTATATGTTCCCATATGTTGTGATTCTACATTAAACCAAAATCAGCAATGTCAAATGATATCCCTGTAAGCCTATAAAAATGCCTTCATATCTTATATTCCTTTAAGGTTGTAAGTTTCTCTGAAATAATTGTCTCTAGTTTTATTTGAATAAACCAGACCAATCCATGCAAAAGGACTATTACACTAACCATTTATTTTTAATATAAAGTCCCCTGACATTTTAAAATATTCCATGCTGAACAGAATGTAATTTAGTCTGTGTTATTATTCCTAATCATGATGAAACCATAATTTGTAAGCCTCTAAAATATGTGATATTGTAAACTCTATTTCAGAAACCTCAAAATGATGCTTCATGGGATTTTAAGACTTTTGTCTCTATCAGAAGAAGCTACAAAGTGAAAATACAAATACATGCACCAGTTTGTTCTGTTACAAGTTTATCAGGAGCAAAAGACATTACCTCACTGTTTGGGTTTAGAAATAACAAAATATTTTACTTAAAGTTTCAACTAAATACAAATTTTCCACACCAGGAAAAAGGCATACTTTGGTTTTCTAGGTTTTTTCTGAGGTGTGATCAACAAATTTGAATGTACATAAGGTGTACATTGCGATGCTATGATAAACATATACATCATCAAATGATTACCGAAATGAAGTTGGTTTAATACATCCATCTCTTGATAAAGTACACACATTTTGGTTAGAGATCAGAATATTTAAAGATTTATGGGGAGGGGGGAAGTTGGGAGAAAAATGAGGGAGGGGGTAAAAGTTGGATAAGAAATGTACTCTCTGCCTAATGTATAAAACTGAAAACCCTCTGTACGTCACTTTGACAAAAAATTTTTAGAAATCTATCCTTAGCAAATTTTTCATTACAGTGTTATTAACTTTGGTGTGTATTTGATTCACAAAATATATTTGTTGTATGCTTTAACCAACTTTCCCTAATCCCTTCCCAGCCTCTGGCAATTAGCCATTCTATGCTGTTACATTTTTAACTTTTTTGTGTAAGACTGAAATCGTAAGGGTGAAAGACTGAATTTCAAACATGGCTACTCAGAACACCATTCAAATATATTGTTCACTCCTGACAGCACAAGTGTCTTTGCAAGACCTTTGAGGACTGATCACATCCAGCTTTCCATCACCATGACTTGATTAAAGATGTGGAAGCTATGATCATTTGACACTTAACATTTTTTGCTCTCTAAGAGTCTCAAATATCACTGAATATTTCAAATGATTAAACCATTCACCTTAATAAGTTAGTAAAATACTTTTAATTCACAAAACAAAATCAGAATCTATTAACTTGCAGCCAAATGTCACCATCATATTAATCTGAAAAACGTAGTTTATAAAAATAATATTGAGAATAAGCTATTTTAATTCCAACACACCTTTAGATAATAGCTTCATTTGTTTCCTAAACATGGGACTTCGCTTCACATTAAGACATAAATGAAGCCTAGTACAAAGAGCTGATTCATCAAACAAATGTGAGAAACTGCCATATTAAAATGTAAGCTTGAGTCATGTATTCCCCAAGCTCCCGGCCCAAATCCTATTTCCTAGACACCTTACTAACTGGAGCTGCAGGAAATAGTCAAGTTGATATCTTAAGCCTTCAGGTTAGCAGTAAGAATCAGTTCTGTTCTCAGTGTGAGTTTAATCAGTGCTGCCCATGAAACTCCAGGATCCAACTATGCACTGAAAGCCATTCCAGCTTAACTATCTTTGACTACTCTCATCCAAAATACTATTTCCTTACTCATTTCATTTCTATAAGGCATTCAGTATGGTTTTCAATTATATTCCTTAAAATCAAATTGGTTTGGAATGTACCAACTTGCTAACATCGAGATTCTTAATTGAATCTCTTGAAACTGTTTATTAGTGAAAGCAAAACAACAGAAAATATAGCATTTCAGAGACTTAATATCTGGGTCAATCCATAGTAATCTTTACAACTATCTTTGTCGCAATGCATTGTATCTTAAAGTGAAAATATTAAGTATGACTGGTCAAAGATACACAAGATTTGCTTTGCTGATAGCAAAATAAAAATTCATATCCAGAAAAAGCAATGCAAACTATGTGTAATAGTTTTCTTTATCAGCATAGGATATGTTCTATTACCTTCAGTGGATGTTTGAAATCACAGATAGTACCAAGCCTATTGCATATAGCTTTTCTCCTATACATACACACTGATGATAAAGTTTAATTTGAAAATTAAGTGCAGCCAGGAGCGAGGAATCAACAACAATTATAAAATACATAAAATGTATTGTAACTAGCATTATAGGACTCTCTCTCTCTCTCTCTCAACATGTATTGTACTCCAATCACCTTTTTTATGATGATGTGAGATGATACAATGGCTACATGATGAGGTGAATTATGTTGACATTGTGACCTCAGGTTACTATATAAGGGTTACTTGAACACAAGCTCTGTGAAACTACCACAATCAATCTGACAACAGAAATAGCCACGTAAAAGTGAGTGGCATATAGAGTCTGGATATTCTGGAAAAAGGAACAATTTGCATTCCAGGTGACAATGAACATGACAGTATAAGATTTTATCAAACCATTTAGATATAACTCATTAATTAGTTATGAAATTTACATTTACTTTTATCAGACTATAGTGGACTGTGGGCAATTGAAACTATGGAAAGTGAAATTGTGGCTAATTGGGGGCGTGCTACTGCCAAAATATTTGGTGAGGTTCTCATTTATTTCCTTATTGTCACACTGTAGTTCATACTAGGAGTAAACTAATTTGCCTAGTTTAGAAGTTGAAGAAGGCTTAAACTTCTAGGTAAATGGGCCTAAGCCTATTCACCTGTTTCTTTTTTTTATTTCTTTATTGTTAAAGTGATGTATGGAGGGGTTACAGTTTCATACATAAGACAGTGAGTACATTTCTTATCCAACTTGTAGCTTCCTCCCTCATTTTCCACAGCCTCTCCCCCACCCCATGAGTTGTACAGTTGTTTCACAGCATATAGTTTTGTAAGTAATGCATTGGTTTGTCCTTCTATCCTTTGTCTCTCCATTTTGGTATTCCCTTTCCCTTCCCTAGTTCCAATACATGTATATACAATATCCAGGGTACTAAAATCAGTTACAGTGATATCAGGGGTAAAATCATGGGAAAGAAAGACAAAAGAAAAAGGGCATAATTTCACATGGTATGTTGAAAATAGCACAACTTGTTTCTTATAAAGAATATAATACACCATATGGCTTCTGATAAATCATTCCTTACTCATATCCAGAATGAATACATTATAGTATTTATGAATAAAAAGTCTGTCTTGTTTAAGATCCCAACTTTACCACCTATAAGCTGTGATCTTTGGTAAATAACTCATCTACTTTGTGTCTACCTTCTTTCTTTACTACTATTACTATTACTACCAACACCACCAATTTAATAAATAAAAGGTACTGTACTTATTTCTGGTAGTAACAACTTCATATTATTGATCCAACAAACGTCCTCTTGTTGCGAAACTTTTTCTATATGAACACGTTCTATCCCACACTATTAGTATATATGTTTTTACTTACATGTTTCTGGATTTTTTTCCTGGCAGTACAGGTATTTGAACTCAAGGTCTCTCTCTTTCTAAGTAAGCATTTTACCACTTGACCCACAACTCCACCTAGTCATATCTCTTTCTATTCTACTAAACTTGATGCTCCTGAGAGGTAACTGTGTGTTTTATTCAACTTTGTTCTGTTCAGTGTTGAAGGAAGGAAGGAAGGAAGGAAGGAAGGAAGGAAGGAAGGAAGGAAGGAAGGAAGGAAGGAAGGAAGGAAGGAAGGAAGGAAGGGAGGGAGGGAGGGAGGGAGGGAGGGAGGGAGGGAGGGAGGGAGGGAGGGAGGGAGGGAGGGAGGGAGGGAGGGAGGGAGGGAGGGAGGGAGGGAGAAAGAAAGGAGTGAATATGGCTGTTATTCTATTCAATTCAACTTGGACATTCAAACCTATCATTTGATAAACACTTACTGAGCAGACACTAGTTACAAGATGCTCTGCTATGATGCAGTAGGGACACAAAGACATTGCAAGGTAGTCTGATAAAGAAGGCTCACACACCAATAAAGGAGATAAATGCTTGCTTACTTAATTAGACTGATCCTGTTGCCATATGGACAGTATAATATGCTTAGGGAGTGAAGGGACAAATCCATTAATTCTGCTCCAGGTTGAGTCTCCTGAAGTTATAGGAAAGGACTTTAAAATGAAGAAGAATTTCATCTACGACATGAAGAAAGATTTTCTAAAGGAAGGACATTCTGGATCCAGGACAAAGAATGCATGAACTAGTTAATGTTTTAGGTAGAATAATGCCATCCACCAAACATGTTAATGTAAAAATCCTTAGAAATTCTGACTATACTGCCTTGCAGATAATAATGACTGATTATGTGTAATTAAGGATTTTAAGATCAGAGATGATCATTGAAATGGTTAAAGTAATTGCAAACAGTCTTATGGATGGACAGTAGAAAAATCAGAATCAGAGAAGGAAAATACATGGGTTGAAATTAGTCAAAGATTCAGATGTTATACTTTGAAAATGGAAGAAAAGTCTCTGAAGAATACCTGTTGCCATTAAAAGCTAGAAAGGCTAAAGAAATCGTTTCTTCCTTTGATCATCCAGAATAAATGTAGATATACCAAGATCTTGATTTTAGCTTAGAAAGACTCGTGGGATTTCTGATCATCAGAATTATAAAATAAAAATTGAGATCATTTTAAGCCACTAAATATGGTAATAATTTTGTACCAATAAAAGAAATCTAATGCAACATAGGAGTGAAATAATAAGTTTTACGAATGTAATGTAATTAGACCACAGGTTGTGAAGAGGAATTACAGAATCTGAAACTACCAATGTATACTATTACTAGCAAGATATGCTAGATAAGAACCTGGGACCTGGGCTGGGACTATGGCCTAGTGGTAGAGTTTGCCTCATATACATGAAGTCATGGGTCTGATTCCTCAGCGAAAAATATATAGAAAAAAACAGATGTGGTGCTGTGTCTCAAAGAGTAGAATGCTAGAGTTCAAGTCCCAAGACCAGAGAAAAGAAAAGAGAAGTTGGGACTATTCTTTCATGTCTTCTCAAATTTTACTCATGTTTTATCAACATTCATTACTCAAGAGCATGTCCTATACCTTCTACTTTTGATTTTTTAATCGCAATGCATTGTACATATACTGAATTTTTCCCTCAGAATATCCATGATGACTTTTTCAAGTTTCTACTTGTCTCTTTTTCATGCAATTCTAGGATTCTTTGCAGTATAGACAATGATAAGTCAATGGATGCTTTTTAGAGAGTAATGTGAATTGCTTTATAAAATTTAGGTTAAAGACAGGAAGAACTACTTAGCAGTGTACAGAAAGAATAAGAAGAAAATGGGCCTTAGTATAGCCACAGGAAACAAAACAGATCTGAAATTAAAACAAGGTGACATTAAAGTGTATTTAAAGGAAGAGTCGTGCATTGGTGGTTCACACTTGTAATCTGAATTGTTCAATAGGCTGAGATCTAAGGATAAGTTCAAATCCAACCCAATCATAAATGTCCATGAAACTCTTATCTCCAATTAACCAACACAAAGCCAAAAGTGGAGCTTTGGATTAAGTGGTAGTGTGCCAGACTAGAGAGAAAAAACTAAGGGATAGATCTGTGGTCCTGAGTTCAAGCCCAAGGACTAGCCAACAAAAAAAAGAAGACAATATGAAGGACATAGTTTAGAGAAATGGGGGTGTATTATGTCACTGTATTTCCATAACGTGTGTGTGTGTGTGTGTGTATGTGTGTGTGAGACATTTTGGAAAATGAAGGTAGAAACATATACAAAATTACAGTTTGATCATGTTAAACTAAAATTGCCTATAAAATCTCTTGTTACTTTATCTGATATTTAAATTAAAAATGTTAATCAAGAACTTGGTAGAGAGATGGTCAAATACAATATTGAATGTATACCTCATGTTCAAGTCATAAGTTAAGATAAGAGGACTAAAGTATAGAGAAAGTGAGATGGCTTACATTTTTAACCCTGGAATATATACATAGGTAAAGAATAAGCCAATGAAATCAAGGGGGCATAAATCAGGAAGGACTTGTGACAGTGAAGAAATAAAGAATAAAGATACAATTAGAACACGTGTATAATAAGGATTAAAACAGAGAACTCTTTTCAGAGTTGGAAGGATCTTGGAGACAATATGCCATCTTTCATTAGAAGGATTAAAACATAATCAGAAAATTTAAGATGGAAAATAAGCTTTAGTTGTTGTTTCTGAGTGACAGGACTCAAAGTCCACAAATGAAGGTAAAGAAGGTGAGAGATGACTATCCTTATGGACAGGGAAACTCTGTGCAAAATAAAGAGTAAACAGAGTCAGAGGAAGTAGGAGAAATTAGAAATAAAGAGATACTAGTATAAGGATGTAGGTAAAAACAAAGTTAAATTTAGAATGGAAATGGGGAGAAAATGTAGGCATATTTTATTCTATTTATAAGCACAGTAAATGACTTTTCTAATGGAAAACAACTAGATTAAGATGGAGCCTTAATGTATAGTAGGTTAAGTAAGATACTTATTTTCACAGACATGAGTACCACCATGTTTATTTCATATTTTACCTATTTTTCAACCAAATGAGTTAGAAAATACCTGATTCAATGTTTGCATTTTTTGAAGTAAAATAATTGTCCTTATGGTGACTGTTAGTGTTCAACAACAAAATTCATTACAGATTTTTCTTTACGGGGGAGGGAGTTGAGAATGTCTAACTTTGTAGCCTAAGCTGGCCTCCAATTCATGATCTTACTAGATTAATTGTGGACATTCAAAAACATTAGTTCTTCTTATATATCTTTCCTATCCTGGCTGGTATATAAAAAGTATGCTGAAAAGTGAGCTACTCAATTTGATTTATTCCTTACCATTTTAAAATTCCTATACTCAACATTAAAATAAGCATTTTCACTCTAATAAAAATTTAGTTTATGTTTGTGCATGGCACAGATAAAGCATATTTTCCAAGCATTCTATTTACATAAGGCAATGCACATAAATGGTGTGAGATAGATATGGAGAGGATAAACAGAGGTTCTTTGTGACTCTACAACTAAAATTTACCAAAAGGAATGATATTTAAAATTAGGCACAGGCATCTTGCCTCTTACATCAGGAATCTTTGACTATTATTCTGAAAGAGAATACAGTTATATGTTTTATTTTAATTACTGCACTTAGTGGTATGCAAGGATATAAAAATGTATTAACTGAAATAGGATAGATGGAAGGGAGAACTCAAATAGTGTAATTCCTCAGAAAGGCAGAGCCAATGTTTAAAAAAAAATAAACACCAGGAACTAGGAAGGTATGAGGTAAGCCAAGAGGCAAAAGTACATATGATAAGGAAATGGAGAGAATGATCAAGAATTCAGTATATATCCTACAAAATTAAGAAGAATGAGAGAAGCCAAGTACTGGTGGCTCAAGCCTGTAATTCCAGCTACTCAGGAGACAGGAAATCTGAAGATCACGGTTCAAAGCCAGTCTGGGCAGGAAAGACGGGAAGACTCTTATCTCCTGTAAACCTCCAGAAAACCAGAAGTGGCAGTAAATTAGAGAGCTAACCTTCAGCAAAATGAGCTCACATAAAGCACTCCGGCCCTGAGTGCAAGCCTCATGACTGACAAAACAAGAATAGTGTACTTGTAAAACCACTAGTGAACATAAATATTATTAATAATTAGCAATATATTCAACATAAGTTGCAGATTAATCAAGCTCCTATGTTTATAGCATATAAAATACGTTCTAGGTAATTATGATCATTTTCATCAATTTGTAAAACAAAGTTATGTGTTTGTTTCTTAAGTAGTTGTAACCACAAGAACATTTATCCATGTAGAGCTTGACTGGTGAGGGAATGCTAAGAATCTGGGTCTTATAACCAAATTTCTATACTGCTCTATAAAAGCTAATTTGTCATTTGATTAAAAGATCATGGTGGCAATAACATCTATAGTCATATGGATCTTGACAGATTCCCCTAAAAATGATAATGAATATAGTGTTCACAAGACTAATGACCTTGACTAAAATGTGTTTGGTCCTTATTTAAATGTTTTCCTAAGAAGCAAACACACTACACTTTACTGTGGACAACCTAGTGCAATGCTATGTTCTGCAGACCAGCACACTGGAACTGTAAACTATAAAATGCTGTGGGGAACCTGACAGACCTATCCTGTGTAGAACCATGTACAGCTGGTAAGGAGAGATCTTTTCAACTGTCAAGAAGTCCAATTATTACTATCCAGCATGTCAGAAACCAATATTGCTTAAGTACTAAATACCCTAAGAACATAAATAACATAAAGAGTTCCGTGGTAAAAAGTGTTGGCCAAACTTTCATATAATCAATTGAGAAAATAAGATAAGTGACATACAAAATATAGAAGAGACAATTTACAAAAATATTCAATAACAGACGATCCTAAGAATATTTTGAATCTTACTAATTTTTTGCCAGTCCTGGAGCTTGAACTCAGGGCCTGAGCACTGTCCTTGGCTTCTTTTTTCTCAAGGCTAACTAACAGTCTATCTCTTGAGCCACAGCACTACTTTGACTTTTTCTGTATATGTGGTGCTGATGAATCAAACCCAAGGCTTCATGCATGCTAGACAAGACTGTACCATTAAGCCACATTCCCAGCCCAATCTTACTAAAATTTTAAATGATACAGAATGGATAGGTTTCTGGGAATACAAATTACCAAAATTTACAAAACAATATGCTTATCTGAATTGGGGAAGAGAGGGGGAACAACAAAATATTGAGACAAGGGACACAGGGTAAGGCAACATATTGAAAATGAACTTTACACCTTGGGTAGGAGCTTGGAGGGAAGGGAAAGTGGGAGAAAAAAAATAAGGGAGAGGGTAACAATTTTCAATAAGGAACGTACTCACTACTTTATGTACCTAACTCTAACCCCTCTGTACAACACCTTGACAATAAAATTAAATTATGTATTTTAAAACCTGATAATAGCTCCCAAACCATTTATAATTCAAAATGCTATTAAAGCATAGACTCCCCAAAATCGTGACTGAGAATAAAACAGGCATACTTCCAAACTTTCATGAAACAGAAAATGTTACAAGGAAAGAAAAGTGGTTATATTTGTGATCATATAGAAAACACTTTTTTAAGGGGCAAAACAAACTAGTACAGCTAATATAGTAATTTAAACAATTCTAAATGCTACACTTGCACTAACAATGAAAGCTAAGTTTCCATTAGTTTTGATCTGGAATTCCTAGACAGTGAAACAAAATAGGAAAATATATGGCCACAAACACTCAAAAAAGTAAGCTCCAAAATTTTCGTTATTTGCATTTAAAATGATAAAAACTTAGAAAATACCATGTCACTAAAACCAAAAATAATGTTCTCTAAAATGAAAAAGTTGACAACATTTTCAATTTTGGCTACAAAGTTATATTCTTCCAAATAGATGCTTCTGGCTAAAATCTAAATGGATTTTTTATTGCTGAGTATTCAAATAAATTGAGTCCAAAATTCACATAGGGTATAAAGTTAGAAAAACAGGAACAGGAATTAACTGGGATTTGACTGATATTATACATGGTAGTTCTAGACATATCTAATTCAAGTATTAATGCAAAAGTTTATATATATGTATATATATATATCTTAATGAAAGACACACATATAAATGAAAGACAGCATATTACATAAAACAATGCATGATACAGAAAGCATAGTTACAATGAACAAAAAAGGAAAACTTTGGAAAAATTGACTATTTGGACAACTTTTACTAAATCACACACATTATCACATTCTGAACTAGGATTAACAGCTCTTTTAAAAAATGCAAAATCACCATAAGAACCAGGTGCAAGTGGTTCATGCCTGTACTCCTAGTTATTTGGAGACTGATGGGAGAATCTTGATTGCAGGCCAGATGAGGCAGAAAAGTCTTCAAAATTCTATCTCAATGGAAGAAGCTGGGCATGTTGCCATGAAGCTGTCATCACAGCTATGACAGAAAGCCTAAAATAGATCATTCACTATCCAAACATATGTCTAGGCTGGAGGAGAGACTCTTGCTCAAAACTAATCAATGGAGCAAGGTTCTAGAGGCATTGGTTATTATAGAGTGCCTACTTGGCAAGAATGAGGGTCTGAGTTCCAGAAAAAGGCATGTATGGAGAGAGCCACACAGGAAGTTATAGCAGGCAGTCCCAAGGAGCTGATTACATCAAATTAAAAGCCACAAAAAAGCCAAATTCTGAATTCAAAATAAAAAGCAAAACCCATGAAATTTTAAGAGACATAAAGTCTCAGATGACCTATAAGTTGTAGCTCATTCATTGTTCAGTTTTGTCAGATCTTGATCTGAAGACCCAGGGAACTCTGTTCAATGGGTAAGTAGTATATCATTTTATTCAATAACCCACATAAGACATTTAGCTAACACTACATTTAATAAAGCATTGCTAAATGTTTTAATTAGTAATACAAAGGACTGTTAAATTATGGATAATATCTGTAAGGTGGGATATTATTCATTACAAACATGTTTAAAGTTAATCACTTGGAGAAATTGTCACAATAAAATGTGAAGGAAACAAAAATAGGATACAATGTTATACGGAGAGCATGATCTTTATTAAATATAGTAATATAAATGACAAGGAAAATGATTAAAAAGAACCTCAGCTCAATACATCATATAAATTTTATTATCATAATTATTATGCTTTTGCTGTTTTCCTATGTTGTTATGTTTTCCCAATTGAAAAAGAAACACACATATATTGCTTTGCACAAAAATATACATGTTTTTGGTTTGAAATATCCTTTAAAAAGGGTCATGGATTCAAATTACATCCAATTAAAAATAGATAAATTACTATAAATTTAATTCTTATAAGTATAAAACATTTTCATCGTTGTAGATATCCTTGCATAGAATATTTCTGCCTATTATAACTTTCAATATCCTCAGCCATAAGTTTTATTTTAATGTAACAATAATGCAAACTCTAGGATAGCAATCTAAGTCTTACTAAAATAAATTTTAGACAACTGGGATTGTAGCCCAGTGATACAGTGCTTGCCTAATATGCACAAAATCCTTCTTTTGTTCCCAGAAGAAGGAAAAGGGGAGAGTGGTAGAGAGAATGGGAGAACAGAGGAGCAGATTAGAGGAGAGAGAGGAGGGGAAGGAAGGGCAGGGGAAGAAAGAAGAAAATTGCTCTAACAGTGACACACACATACACACACTGTTCCAAGCACATGATAAGCCCTAAGAAATCATTTACTGGTAACAAAAGTGATAAGTACACAGTGCAAGATTATGCCAGGAAATGCATCCAAATGATACGTTGTAAAGGAAATATTTGAGAGTCTGGAATGAGCAATATAGATTACAAGCTATCCTTTCTATGGAGGATTATAGACTCTTAAGGATTATTCCATCCGGTATGCTCACCTTGTCTTCATAGAGGCTAAAGTCTGTAAGGATAAAATTAATATCCCCAAAACAAATCACAATGTTAAGTAATTCTTATCCCCAGAAATGGAAAATAGCCACATATGGTGCAATGCAGTTGATTATTACCCTATTCACAGAACTATTATGGTCAATTCATTTCAAAATTCCTTTATTGCACATGAATTTGTTGTTACTTAACATACTACTCCAGTGACATCTTTTCTTGAACCCTCATAGATCAGTGATGTAAGGTACATTTTAGACATTTGTATGTCATGACTACCTTTAAAATTATCTGTTAACATTACAGTCATTATAATCAAGTTATTCCATGAATGTTTTTGGATAAGGTAAGCATTTGTAGCTTAAATGAAATAAGTAATTGAAATGATAGGTGTGCTAATGGGCTTGGTTCAATATTTTCATTCTGTGTATAATGTAATAGTATCACTATATAATTCATAAAGGCATACAACTTTATATACTGAATATTTGTCAATTTTCAGGGAAATTTTAAAGAAGAAACTTTGATAAACTACCTTGAATTTGATTTTGTATTCTAGTGAAATTTTAATGTCATGGAGTTTTAATCAGAAACCAAGGGAATAAAATAAGGACACCTTCCAGACAGGCAAATAGAGATCAGTGAAATTGCCATGATGCATAGTGAACGTAAATTTCCATAACATTATCATCAACAAGAGCAACTAAGTATATTTTAAGATACTTCATCTTTTTCAGTTTAGGAAAGGCAGAGGAATTCATCATGATGATGGTGGATGGAATGTATCTTCCTAGAAAAATATTGCTATGTTAAGGTATTAGAAATTTATGTAATCATCCTTTGCAAAGTCTGACATTGATAAGGTAACCAACTGCAGTTTAGGAAATCCCTGACACGAGTTGATGCTTGTCTACAAAGGCAGAACTGAAGAAATATACAATAATTCAAATTCTTACCATCTATGCAAATTTGGACAAAATCTCACTACTTAAAATACCTGTACCTCATTTCCATCATCTGTAAAATGGGCACTTGAGTAATTTCCAGTGCAGAGGACTGTGAATATCAACTAAAATAATGTTCAATTAGCATTAAACATTGCTCCCTTGTTGGATTTGCATTATAAGCCACAAAAAAATTCCAGGACTATGTTGATAGTTATATAGACGCTAACTGAATTATCAAGCATTCCAAGCATAAATTATTGGGAACTACTGCAGAAATTGAAATGTTTCAGATGCTGCCAGAAATTTCTTTGAAATTGAATAGAACTCATACTTACTTGGTGACAGGAGAAAATCCAGTAAATGGATGATATTGACTAGCTAAAATGGAACATGCACTGTGCTCAAGAATAGAAAGCATAAATAAAAACACCACACAGTTTCCATCTGCCACTTTTCTAATTCACCTTTCTTATTCCTTTGGTATTCACCATGCTCTCCACTGTAATTCAGCTGCAAAAGCTCATACTAAAGAAACTTTGGGGTTCTGAAATCATCAGATTGGAAGAGGGATATGACAGCAAGAAAAGAAAAACAAACACATACCATTATCACTCTTGTGGGCAGCAAACATGATCCTTGCTGAGTGGATTTGCCCTCATTTGTGAATTCTTCCTAGCAATACTTGGATACATCTGACCCTAATCATGTTTCTGCATGTTAAAATTTCAATAAATTCACAAAATTCCTGCAGTTCTCAAGAAAAAGTGGGTTTATGTTCATTAGATCTCCAATATATAAAGTTCTGAGTAAGGGAAAAATAATTGTTACAATTTATTTTATGCCACTCCTGAGCTTGAACTCCAGGTCTGGGCACTGCCCGAGTTTATTTTGCTGAAGGGTATCACTCTAACACTTGAACAACAGCTCCACTTCAAGGTTTTTGGTGCTTAACTGGAGGTAAAAGTGTCACCAACTTTCCTGCTTGAGCTTGATTCAAATAATTGTTCTCAGATATCAGCCTCTTTAATAGCTAGGATTTACAGGTGTTAGCCAGTGTGCCAGCTTTTGTTTCACTTTTAAAAATGAAACACTACACAACTACAGCCATCATATTTGAGGTGAATACACTAGAGTGAGCTAAGTTAAGGTAACACTTCTCACACTAAGCTTTAAGTTGAGCTCACTTTCAAAGACATCGATAAGCTAAATGGTGCATGTGCATGCATTGTACCATTTTGTGCTAGAAATCAGGACCTGGGAACTTTCCCTGAGCATTTATTTTGTTCAAGGGTGACACTTTACCACTTGAGCCACAGTTCCACTTCTATTTGTGTTTAGTTAGAGGTAAGAATCTCATAGACTTTCCTCTGTGAACTGGTTTCCTGAGTAGCTAGGGTTTAAGGCATTTCAGTTCCAAAAAGCATTATTTCTTTTTTTATACTTATTTACTGTCAAAGTGATGTACAGAGAGGTTACAGTTTCATACGTTAGGCCTTGGGTACATTTCTTGTACTGTTTGTTACCTCTTCCCTCATTCCCCCTCCCCCTTCCCCCATTCCTTTTTCCCCATGAGTTGTTCAGTTGGTTTACACCAAATGGTTTTGCAAGTGTTGCTTTTGGAGTCATTTGATTTTTTAATCCTTTGTCTCTCGATTTTTATATTCCCTTTCACTTCCCTAGTTCTAATACCAGTATATACAGTATCCAAGGTACTCAGATGATATACCGTTATAGCGTGGGTACAACCGCCAGAAGGGGATACAGGAGGATCATCAACAAAAGAAGCTACGGTTTCACATGTCATATTGAAAGTAATTACAACAGTGATGTAACACTAGTTTCCATAACATGGAGTTCATTTCACTTAGCATCATCTTCTGTGTTCATAAAGGCATAGCTATTAGGCTCTTGTGATCCTCTGCTGTGACTAGTGTAAACCTGTGCTAATTATTCCCTATGAGGGAGACCATAGAGTCTATGTTTCTTTGGGTCTGGCTCATTTCACTTAGTATATTTTTTTCCAAGTACTTCCATTTCCTTACTAATGGGGCAATGCCATTCTTTCTGATAGAGGCATAAAATTCCATTGTGTATATGTACCACATTTTCCTGATCCATTCGTCTACTGAGGGGCATCTGGGTTGGTTCCATATTTTAGCTATGACAAATTGTGCTGCGATGAACATTGTTGTGCTGGTGGCTTTGGTGTGTTCTTGTTGTGGTCTTTTGGGTAGATGCCCAAAAGTGGGGCTGCTGGGTCATAGGGGAGCTCTATATTTAGCCATCTGAGGAATCTCCATACAATTTTCCAGAGTGGTTCAACACCTGCAACCAACTAAAACTAGATCCTTATATATCACTCTGCATCAAAATCAATTCCAAATGGATCAAAGACCTTGAAATTAAAACAAATACACTGAAAACACTAAACGAAGGAGTAGAAGAAACACTTGGGCTCCTTGGCACACGATGGAACTTCCTTAACAAAGATCCAGAAATGCTACAAATCAAAGAAAGGATGGACAAATGGGACTGCATCAAACTGTAGAGCTTCTGCACGGCAAAGGATATAGCTCGCAAAATAAACAGAAAGCCCACTGATTGGGAAAAGATCTTTACCGGCCATACAACAGACAAAGGCCTCATATCTAAAATATATGCAAAGCTAAAAAAATTACATTCCTCCAAAACAAAACCGCAATGAACCAACAGCCCCCTCAACAAGTGGGCTAAAGACTTAAAAGGAGACTTCTCTGATGAGGAAATGAGCATGGCCAAGAGACTTATGAAAAAGTTCTCTACATCACTGGCCATAAAAGAAATGCAAATCAAAACAACATTGAGATTCCATCTCACCCCAGTATAAAAATGTCCTTTATCAAGAAAACTAACAAAAATAAATGTTGGAGGGGATGTGGCCAAAAGCAACCATACTTCATTGTTGGTGGGAATGTAAACTGGTTCAGCCACTCTGGAAAACATTATTTCTTAAAGTTTCCTACAGTAGGTTTTCTCCACGGTGTGTCATTAACATTTGAGTTTGCATCTTTTTGTCCAGGGGCCGTTCTTTCCTGCACACTGCAGGATGTTTATCAGTACCTATGTCCTCTGCCCACTAGATGCCAATAGCACCTTTTTCACTCTGTTGCCAAAGCAAGGATATCACCAAACATTGCTAAATGATCTCTAGATTGTGAGTAAAATCAGTGTTTAGAACAATGAGCTTTATTGGGTAAGAATTACGTCTGGGAGCATGGAACACAAGAAAACTAGTCCCTTTCTACAAAGGTGCTTAATAGTCACCCAGGGTTATGCAGCAAGATCATGACTGTAGCTTTTGAGGAAAATTAATTTAAGCATATTTCCTACATGCTAGTGGGTCAATAAATTCTTCCTATAAAGGAGAAATCAATGAATAAACTTTGCATTTATTTAAAAATATCAGTGAACATTAAAAGGGTAAATCATTTGCACTATGTATAATGAACTCCAAATATGTTAATGTCCTAAGCCCTAGAATCAAAAATGCTTTATTTAACAAAAGGACTTTGCATATGTGATCTATTTAATAATTTTTTATCAGTGTGGGGCTTAAACTCGGGGTCTGGTCACCATCCCTTATCTAATTTGCTCAAGGCTAGTGTTCTACCACTTTGAGTCATAGCACCACTTCTGGTTTTCTAGTGATTAACTGGAGATAATAGTCTCATGGACTTTCTTGTTCAGGCTGGCTTTGAACCATGATCCTCATATCTCAGCCTCCTGAGAAGCTAGGATTAAAAACATGACTCCCTGGGGCTCGTCTATAGTTAAGCATTTTTAAAAGAGTAGATTTTATTAGATTACAAGATAGGCCTAATGTAATAACAGGTATCCTTGTAGGAAGAGGACAAAAGTGTCAACACTAGGGGGGAAAGTTCATATGTTGGTGGATATTAGACCAATGAAGTCATGAATCAAAGAAATCTAGGTGTTTGAAGATACAGGTAAGTCTCTCCCTATGACCTCCAGAAGATTCAGTCCTTCTGACATTCTGATTTTAACTCCATGCATAAATTTTATTTAATTCTTCTGACATTCAGAGCTAGCAATAGGAGAAGTCATTTATGTTGTTATGAGTTGCTTATTTTGTAACAATTTCTTGCAGTAGTAGCAATATTTTAATATTATTACATTGGTGAGAAATATAATGGGCATATTTTTGGTTAACATTATCTTCAGGTAACTATGGTAGTATATATTAGATTATATCTGAATTTGCACATTCTGTTTTCAATGCTTGTTGATAATAATAACTATTAGCTTTTACTGCATACTTGTTAAAAATCAGGCAGATACCTTAGTACAAATATTATTGTACAGACTTTGTTGTTATTCTTACAATTTCTAAAACAAGTAAATGCTACTTTTGTCCATATAGAGTACCTTCTCCAAGATTATATAACTGAAATTTGATTATTTCTATTTCACTTATAAAATTTAAGCCAATAATAAAGGAAACATGATTAGTTCTGATATTTTGATTTAAATATAAAAAATTTATATATGGACATAAACATTCATATCCAATAATCTATCTACAGATAATGTTAATATTTCTCCAAAAAGTCTATGTTTTCAAAGTCTGTGCATGATCTGAAATTATTCCATGTGATATTTATGTGGTTTTCAGCAAATATTGGCTATATTCACTCAGCTCAAAGATGTTTCTCTATCTGAGCCTCCTGCTTCTTTATCGCAGTAGCTGTACTATCTGCTCAAAGAGAATATAAATTGCTATATGACTGTTTGATCTGGTTACTTCTTAACTTCCTTGTATTTGGAATATGGCTTTCTTTGCTTGGGGTTCTTCTAAGAACTGACTTCTAAAATTGACCCCCCACTTTACTACCACATTCAGAAATACTACACATCAATTCTAATCACTTCTACAGGTTCATAAAATTGCAGGCAAATCAGCATTTGGTAGTCACTGTTTATTTCCTAGAACATACTTAGATGTCTTACATGTATGTCTTTTTTATTGTAATGGGAATATTAAACTCATTGACCAATATATGTATTCTCCTTGATACAGGAGTACTGGGGACATAATAAGAAACAAGATGGATATATGTATTTTAAAAAAGCTTACATTTTACCCAAGAAAATCACAAATACGTATTTCAGTTAATGATATATATTGCTATTAACAATAAGTTCTAGGTATAGTCATTACTGTTTGATTTCTTCAAGAGTTACCTGTACCTTGATTTTAAACATGAGAAGGCAATGGAGAGGGAATATCATATGCAAAGAGCCACAGAACCAGAATAATCGTTCTCAATTTCTGTAAGTACTTGCTGATGAAAGAAGTTCCTATCTTATTCTATGTGTAGTGAAAACTCATCCATAGTCTATCTTGGTTGGATTAAAAATGTCTAGGAGAACTGTATATCACAGTGATGCTTAGATCATAGAAGATCTTACCTAAAAATGAGTTAATCCTTAGATAAGATTTAAAATATATGGACTTATTGGGAGGTGGAGTACTTAGGTAAGGGACCACATTCTGCCCTGACCCCTTTCTGTATTCTCTCCTTTAGCTCAGCAGTTAATATGTTGTGAATTGCTCTTTTCTACAACTCCTATTTTACCACCACAGAATGACATCTCTAAAACCATGAACAAAAAATTAATAATCCCTTCTTTATATTGTTTCCATCAGTCATTTCTGGCACTAGAACTAAAAGCTTGTCTAAGTCAGGCACTACTGTAGATTCAGTAGTGTTACCAAACATCTAGCTAAAATGATGTCATAACAGAATAAAGTAGGCCCTAAACCCAGTTATTAATATTCATATGAGTGCCACTTGCTAACCGATTGCACCACTGGAGCTCTTAATATTCTTATAAGGACAAAAAATAGATACTCACAGGAAGGAAAGAGAGGTGACAGAAAGAAGGAAAGATGAGGGAGGTAGAGATGGGAATTAGATGCTACACAGAAAGATAAGAATTGCTGATAATCAATGGGAGCCCAGAAGAAATAAAATTATTGCTTAATAAACATCTGAGAAAGCATAACCTTGCCAAGAGCTTGATTTTTTTACTTTAGTATCCGGAATTGTTAGGGAATAACTTATTGTTTTAAGTCACCAGTTTTATAATAATTTATCTTTGCATCACCTCTAAAAAACTAATATGGACGCCAATAAATATATTATATATTTTTCTGAAAGACCATCTTGACTAGTATGTGAATAATGAGCAAGGAGAGAAAAAAATAAAATAATAATAGTAATAAGGCTGGAAAATTGATATTGATTTAGCTGAGAGTTTTCAGAGGTAATAAGGGAAAGTCACCAGATTTGGTGAACACTACAGAGACAATAACAATAAGAATGAGTACTATAATGGCTATGAACACTGAGTAGCAAAATCAAAGATTACTCTCAACAGGTTTGGACAGAGAAAGAGATAAGAACTGAAAAATGACCATTATCTTTGGGATCGTAGTAAGAAATATGTCATTATTTTTGAGCCAGAAGACAATGAAAAATGAGGTGACAAAGTTTCTAAATACAAATAACCATTAAATGAAATGTTCTGTGAAGTTGCTTAGGCCTTATCATGAAAAGATATTCTTTAATCTGTGTGATATAAAATTGTATTGTGTGGTCATGAGAACATTCCTCTATTGAGAGATAGTTTGGTGATATCGAAGACAATTAAAAAAGGCTGTTGAAGAACAATTGGAAAATATAAATGTTGACTTTGGGCAGTATTCGTCATAATTCATTTATTACAAATGGAGTTAAAGTGAAAGTGGTAAATGTAGTGATTGATATGTGAGCTTCTTTTATTCCTAATCATTATTTTTGAAAGCATATTCAGTAGGAGGAAAGGTAAGCACAGTGTTTCACAGCAGAAGGTGAAGGATATGGAGTAGGAGATTTACAGAGAAGAATGGAACAGGAATGATCTCAAATTGTAAAGTGAATACTAAAATAAAAGGCTGTGTTACACACATGACCACAAGAGATATGTGATCATAAATTCAAAAAGGCAAATAGGCAGTATGTGGATAGTTGGATATAATTTCATAAGAAATTTATTTTTTTGGTTTAAAAGTGAATATTCTTTACAAAGTGTCAGGAGCTTTAAGGCCCAGTACAATACCAATAAGTTGTTTGTTTATGTATGCATAATTCATGCTATCAAATAGCATGGAACTGTCAATACAATATCATGGTAATTGAAAGCTAACTTGACTCAAAAGATCACATAGACACGTTTCATGATAATGACCAAGAAGAAGGCACACATAATATGACAGATTGAAAAGATCTATATCCCTTTAGCTGCTTGTGTTTTTTAACACCTTGGGTAACATGTCCAATGTTTACACTTCAGAGAAATGCTTTTGGCATGATGAACCTAAAAACCTTCCCATTCTCTGTCTGGAATTGAATCCTCTATTCCTCCCATGCTAACTTTAGCTTCAGTCATAGGCTTGACATTGCAATTTAACAGGATTTACATGTTATTCTTGGGAAAATAGGTACAATTTTAAACCACAGTAGACATTATTGCCATTATGACAGTGGAAAACCTAATTCTAAGAAATCTATGGGGTTCAAGAAAACTACATAAAAAATAGTTTCTCATCAACATCATGCAGAGAGTCATGTCATCAACTATTTATTCCACAAAATATGTACCTGAAATATTCTGGGGTGTAATATGAAAAGAGTCACACAGATGTTTTCATCCAAATAGCAGGATCTCACTTTCCCTACTGAGGATGTTTCTCAATAGACTTCTCTATTCCCTTGCTTTTCATTTACAGAACTGAAATATTTTTAAAATAGGAGAGTTAGAGAGACCTTTTGGCCCATAATTGTCAACACTAGCAAATCTGTTGTTTTTACAACCAATATTTAATCTTTGTCCTTCCTACCATTTCTCTCTAAAAGGTAAACTGAGTGTCTCTAATAATTTTTAAACCTTCAGAATACTTAATGGTATCATCCTTTTTTTCTATATTATATCTGATTATTTTTAAATAGGATATGCATTATTAGGCTTTATTCTAAGATTTTTGCTCATACAATAGGAGACAAAGAGCATCAAGTATTAGTAGAAAAGTTTAAAGGTGTCCTTGGAAGGCATTACCTAATATCATTCTATTATACAGGCTCCTTTTCCTTCAAAAAGTTCTTCCATTAAAGGATAGCAGGTTTGGGAGAATTCCAGATCTCTCCACTATGATATATGTGCTCTGCTCTTTCCCACACTTGGTTTTCAGGCCACTTCACTTAAAAATTTAATTAATGGTGACTGACACTCCCACTGAAATTTGTCTGCAGCTAATATACTCTAGCAGTTACTATCATGCATTCATTCTCTTCTATTTTCTCACTTCAACTTTCTCCCCTAAAGACATTGCTTATTAGAAATATGCTGGGTTGACAATTTTCCTGCCAAAAGCTGCACATTCTAATTAAATAACTCACAGAAAAGCAGTCATAACCAAAAGGTAAATTACAAGACCTTGGAAATGCAATCATTTGCAGGTGGAGGAGGACAGTCAGAATGGATAAACTTCCATTCGCCTTTGGAAAAAGATAGAGTGACATAATGAAAAGCCTGTTTCCCTTTGTATTCTGTCGTGGGCTTCAATCCCAGCTATGTTACTTCAGGGAAATAACTTCATACCCTGCAACTGATTTTTTCACAGGAATGTGAAATACAACAATGCTTTTTCCTATGTCCAAAACACTATAATATAAAACATTACTTTTATTTCTTTTATATCAATGATGAATTTCATGTGTGGAATACTAGGACCCGGCATTGAATGGAAAAAAAATGGCATATGAATCACTTCTCTAAATACTTCAACTGCTATTTTATGGTAAATATTTTTAAACAGACACAGTATTTTTCCTTTTCCTAAGTGGATAAACTGGCATTAAATAATTTATAATTTGACATTTTCCAGAAGTATCCAGGCATGGTAGCTCATGCCTGTATTTCTAGATGCTTAGAAGCAGAGATTATGAGGATTAGAGTTTCAAAACAGCCCAACCAAAAAGTTTAAGGGATCACTTCTCCATCAATAAAACATGGATCTAATGGCATGAACCTATCATACCAGATGCGGAAAAAGCATAATAGGAAGATTTTGGTTCAGCCCAGAAAAAGCATAAATTTCAGGTCCTATTTGAAATATTAGTAAAACAAAATGTTCTGAGCATTACTCAAATGGGATAGCACCTAGCAAACACTAGGCCGTGATGTCAAACCTCACTAATGTCAGAATAACAATGATAATATAATTATTTTCAAAAATATATAGATACAATGCTTTGTCTTAAGATGTCAATGTAATATACCATTCTTTAGCATTCCAAGATCAGTTGCAAATTTCTTTCTTTACAAAATTCAACCTCATATATGTTCAAGGTAGAATACTGGTTACCAGAATCTTGGAAAGGTTTGAGGAAGGGGAAGAGAGAGAGGTTGATAAAACTGTAATATTACAGTTAAATAGGAATAATGCATTCTAGTATTCTACAGCACAACATGGTAAATAGAGTTAATAATTTATTTATGTTTCAGTAGTAGTTAGAAGACTTTGATAGTACCCTCCACCAAGAAATGATAAGTATTTAATATTATGATATGCGTGTTAATTATACTGATTTGATCATTATGCTCTGTATACCTGCAGCAAAATATCAGGAAGTTGTAAAAAATAGGTATTGTGTAACAATTGATAACATACTCTTTTCTACCTAAAAGTTGATAGAAGGTTTTGAAAAAGTACTTCTTGTATAACTCACTATGTAAGGAAGCAGTGTGCTATTTAGAGCTAGAGAGTAAAGCCTTTATATGTCTTCATGCATGTAAGCAAAGTGTCATTTAAAATTCATTATAAATGTTGGAAGGAGATCATTTTAAACAGAGAAGAGGATAACCTTTGGTTGTGTTCAGTAATAACATTTTTGAGAAATAACATTCTTCAAAAGTCAGGGTAAAACTCTATTAATTTTAAACTAATCAACTGAGTGGCCGACAATACTTGAGTTTAAACTCTGCTTGAGCTTGAAGTGCTTATATTTACACATGCCTCATTCAAAAACTTTTTACTTAATTGTATGGTTGTAATTTGAACCCTCTTTATATAAAGTCAAAACTGTATATAAGCTTCAAAAGCAGGCCCTCCTCTACTCACCATATGCACGTAACTGACTCACTATCATACTGCTTGTCAAGTTGACTAAACATTTTCACTCTTCCAGAGATCCTAAAACATTGAATATGTAAGAAGATAAAATTTTCATGAAGACACTTCTCCAATGCCGTAGACATTTGAAAAAGAGTGTTGATATATGGAATTTTAAGAATATCAGTAATTTAGCAATTCAGGGATCTAGAGTTCATAGAATATGCCACCCATACAGCTTATTAACATTAAGATCATTGTGAATTTTCTAAACTAGTCTAGATATTAGTGTCCTTATCTTTTTTTTGTCTTTTCTTTTTTGGTACTGGGGATTGAACCCAGAACGTTGCAATTGCTAGGCAAGCATTTTGCCACTGAGCTACATCCCAGCCCTAGTGTCCTTATCTTTATGATGAAAGACATGGGGGCCTGGGAATGTGGCTTAGAGTGCATGCCTTGCATGCATGAAGCCCTGGGTTCAATTCCCCAGCACCACATATATAGAAACTAGCCAGAAGTGGTGCTGTGGCTCAAGTGGTAGAGTGCTAGCCTTGAGCAAAAAGAAGCCATGGACAGTGCTCAGGCCCTGAGTTCAAGCCCCAGGACTGGCAAAAAAAAAAAAAAAGAAAGACATGGACATGATTATCACTATAAATTCTTAGAATCTTTAAAATTATCCAATCCAGCAATATTCTTCAAATTATTATCACTAAAGATACAGTTTCATATGACAATATTTCATATGGCAAACAGATGCAATAAAAAGAAAGATAAACGTTCTTCCAAATGCTCTTCTACATTCAGAACCCCAAAATGAAAAGGGATCTCCCAAATGATTTATTTGTGTCTGCCTACTTCATCAGCTTGAAACAGTAGTGGACATATTGTACCATACACTGTTTCATCAAACAAATGGCTAGTCTGTACGTACTATTTTAATTATGGAGATAAGTATAAACATTAGACTGTAATCTATTTACAATTTTTCTCACCTGTTCCTATGATTGTGCTATTCAACATATTGAGTAAATACTCAGTCTATTGCTAATTCATATCAAGTGTTGTTGGATAACTACTGGAAATATGGCTCATCAATTTCATCTTTTGTTTCTGTATGTATATGTAATGCATCTATGGAACATTGGGATTTATGGCTCTCTTCCTCCATTCTTGTGGGATTCTTTCCGTAGCTATTATAATATTGATAATATCTTTGCTTGCTTACTTTCTTGTTTCACTTTGCTTTGCTTTGCTTTAGAATGCTTCTTAGGGTTAACAGTCCAACTTTAGAAATCCAACCAAACAAATACAAATGTGACATTTACACTATGGAAGATATAGTTACACTGCTCTAAGATAAGGGAAAGTAAATTCAGCCAGCTAAAATTATTATCTAAAAAGTGATATTACATTGATTAGGAATTTCAATAATCGATGAAGACCAGTTTTCCATGTCATTTACACAGAATTTTAACCTAATGCTCAGTAACAACATATTCTTTGGCTCCTTCCTACAGTTTATGCCTGAGAAATGCTGACAAGAGAAAAATGTACCAATTTTCAGTATTATAACTGTTCTTGGAAAGAGCCAGTTCTACAATAACTACTATCCAGGCAGCAGATTTGTTTACAGATCAACATATTGACTTTTATATAATACAAAGTAAAGACCAAAGTGCACAAAATCAATGAAGTCAAAGTGATGCAATTCAGAATTTTGTAGAACAGAATCTGCAGTTAGAATGCCAACTAAACTGTTATATTTTCATGAACAGAAAAATAGACATGATAAATATCTATATCATGTTTAGAATTTATGAACTACTTAGGACACTTGAGAAATTAGAGCTTTCTATGTCTTTATAAATTGGACAAGTAAATAAATATATATATGCATTTATCTGACATTAAGACTTTCTATGTAATAAATACATTCTATGTTTTCATAATTGCATGATACTAGCACTGAATAATACCCATGATTCAATTAAGGATTTCATTGAGTTTAAGTTCCATGATTTCCAGGAGTGTAATTGTCTGCTAATAAGTAGTATTCATTTATTCACTTTTTGTATTTTTTTGGATAGATTTGACTTGCAAAGAATATTATCAGTCATTACACAAAACGTGTGTTTAGTTTTTTAAAAGTGTAGGCATAAAACACACATGCATATTCAAAAATAAATCTATACATATATATTTTCCATTATTATATACTTACATAGTAGAAACATTAATTTCCTGATTAAAATGTTATCATTGTTTATTTCTCATTAGCATCAGAATTTGAAATTTTCACATTATTATTAAATTATTCATACATGTTTTCTTCATAAACTATCAGTGGATAGTAATGATAAAGTTTTTCAAATTTTTCTACAACTGATCAGAGAGCTAATGTCAATAATACTGACATAAAGTCAAGAAAGTGCTGATTTATCCTATTTAGCCTAAGTTACATTGATTACAAAGGAACTCAGTGATTGTAAGGGCTAATTTCTAGTTGATTTGGTTACTAATTTTCTAGAAATCTCAGTGTTTCAATAGATGCAAATCAGTAGACATAATAGAACACATAAGAATCAAAGTCAAAAGTATATTTACTATTGCCTTGATAGATTTAAAAAATTCCTTTGACATAATTCAACATTTAATGATAAAACTTCTGAAGAAATTAGGAATAGGTGTGTATCAAAATGATAAGTAAATGTTCTACATGAACAATCTGAGAAGGAAATCAAGAAAACCATCTCAGCCAAAATAGTCTCAGAAAAGAGTGAAATATCTATGAATAGCTTTAGTTAAGGTGGGGGAAAATATCTACAATGAAAATGATAAACCACTGAAGAACAAAATTCATCACAATTTTAAGTCAGTGTAAGCACATTAATTTTCAGGGTCTAATTACATTCCCATCTTCTTTTTAAGACAAAGGACAATGGGTGAATCAATACTCACAATACTCAGCAATACTCACAAGACAATATGCCAGAAATTAACTGTACCTCTTGGAGAGGGTTGGGGTGAAGGAGGGTGGAAGAAAAATGAAGGAGGGGGTAACAAGTTTGACAAGAGATGTACTCACTACCTTATTATGTAACTGTAACCCTCCGTACATCACCTTGACAATAAAATAAAATTTTAAAAAATTCACGTTATCCAAAGAACAAAGATAAATACCAGAATGTGTACCAGTTAAGCATTCTCGCAATTGAGGTTTTGCCTATTTTTAGATTTGACTCATACTTACCTCCCTAACTTGAATGATTTGGAAAATTTTCATGAAAAATCATTAGATCATCAATATTTGATGAACTTGACATAACTTATGCGTTTAAAATTTCTATAACTTTAGAAAACATTAGAAACTTAGAGAAGTGTAAACAAATGACAGGTCATGGACCACCTATGGTCCACTATAGTTTTCATAAGGTTCACAAGGTGAGATAATTTTTATCTTTGTAAATAATTAAGGAAAAACAATTGTATTTGCTTCTTTTTTTTTTGCCAGCCCTGGGGCTTGGACTCAGTGCCTACGCACTGAAGCCTACTGGATTCTTTTTGCTGAGGACTCGAACTCAGGACTTCGTGCATGTAAGACAAGCACTCTACAGCTAAGCTACATTCCCAGCCCATGAATTTTATTTTGTGACACATAAAATTTATATGAAATTTGGTTTCATTGTATACAAATAAAGCTGTTTGGGAATGAAATCAACCTAAGGATATCTTTCTATTTATGAATTAAAATAGTATTTTGGCCCTTTAGATAAGCAATTTTCAGGGAAAACAGCATGCCAAAATATTACACACTGAGTCAAATAATGCTTATTCCATGTATTTGGATATATGAGAATTTATGTTATCTCTGAAAGTTGTGTAATTTTTAAGAGAAAAAGTACAAATATGTTGGATGAAGTAAGTCAATTATTGTTGATTTGAGTCTGCTCCCCAAATGCCTGCACTCTTTAATAGAGGAACATGTGGAAATCTTGAGAATTACTAGGTTTTTTTTTTAACTCCACTAATCCTATGCTACTAATTTAAGAATGAGGAGGTGACATTTCCAAATTTTATCTTGAATTCATATAAAATGACTTAGGACATGTTACAGCAAATTCTTTTATTGACTAGTTAATATGATTGAGAAGTTGAAAGCATCATGCCTCATCAGGTTAGATCTGTTAAAGAGTGCCTTTATTTATTCATGTTAAGGCACAAATCTACTGGCAAACACAGTTGTAATACTTTATAATCCTTTATTTCCAATCTAAAGAAAAACTCACAGGACATGGTAGTTACTTATAACAACCCAAAATAAAATTGCCTCCTCCTCTACCATGACCTGTCCCTTTCCCAAATGAGGTGGTATTCAATTTGCCTTACAAACTTCAAATTTGAACAAGACTTTCCAGATCTAACAAAAATATTCTTTTCTGAAAAAAGAAATCCCTGAATGCCATGTGCCAGTGGCTCAAGACTGAAAGCTACTCAGGACACTGAGAGCTGACCCAGCCCATGGAGGAAAGTTCTAGGGACTCTTATTTTCAATAAACTAATCAGAAAAAGCTGGAAAGTGACACTGACTCAAGTGATAGATTGCTAGCCTTGAGCCAAAGAAGCTCAATGATAGTGCACGCACACATAAACACAAACACACACACACACACAATCCCTGAGGCCTTGTACTTTTGGTCAGCATTCAGAGCTGATGCCCACAATCTAGGGTTTTTATTATTATTTTTGAAGATGGAGTCTTATAGACACTTAGCCTGGGATGACTTCAAACTGTCTACAATTTCAGTGTTCTTAGGAGGATTACAGGTGTGAGCCACCAGAACCTGGCTAACATGCCCCAATCTTAATTGTCCAATCAAATATTCACTCTTATTTGCGTACTGGCTGCTCACACCTGTAATTGTAGCTATTCAAAAGGGTGAGATGCCAAGAATCAGGTTTCAAACCAACCTTAAGGAAAAATGTCCATGAGACTCCATCTTCAAAATATACCATAAAATGTTGGACTAGTAATGAAGCTCAAGTGGTAGAATGCCAATCAAACAAGCATAGGTCCAGAGTTGAAATCCTGAAACCAGAATAATTTTAAAAAATCTATCTTAAAATGTATGCTCATCTTTTTCTTTTTTCTTTATTGTCAAAGTGATGAACAGAGGATTGCAGTTGCATGTGTAAGGCAGTGAGTACACTTCTTATCCTACTTCTTACCTCCTCTCTCATTTTCTTCAAGTGATGACTAGTGGATGCTAAATTATAGATTCAGCTATGACTTGTCTCAAATCCACCAGCAATTTCTATGATCTGCTCTAGGTTAACTATCTCACTGTGTTCATTAGTAAAACGGGATGACAAGAGCATCTACCTCACATGAATGTTGTAAAAATTAAATGACTAAACACAAACCACTAGAGTACTTGCTGTCACTTGTTAAAGATTCCTATGTTGACTGCTGCAGTATTGTTTGCTACTAAATCATTGATTTTCTAAGATTGAGTCCATGAAATTCTACAGATCAAATCAGCAAGAAAATTCTATGTCCCTTACTTTTCCACCAAAGTAGTTGATGCATTTTTCTTCAGTAAATGTTTTTTTTTCTTTATCAAGGTGTCATCTGAAGACATGAATAATTTAATAACTGTGTTACGCTGTATTTGACTGTGTCCTGACCCAATATCATACCCTCCCACCATAACACAAGAATCCATTTCCCTGCATCCATTTTATCTGAATAGATGACTCTTGACAAGGATGATGTATTTGGAGCAGTGAGTGGAAGATGAATAATAAGTACAGAGGTAGAGAGGAGTAAGCACATCTTACATTGTTACTTCATAAAGAAAACCTTTGAGTTGTTTGTGCAATTTTATTTATTTAAGCATTATTGAACAATCTGCTGTCAAAATAGCTGATATAGCTGATATTTAATATAGTAAACTGAAATTGGCATTCCTTATTCCAATATTAAATCATCCCTTTCCTTTACTAACTTTAATATTTCAAGGTATCAAATAAAATGAATTATTCATTGTGTCACTTTGCTCCATTAAGTATTCTATTGAAGCAAAAACCACCTTATCTCCAAAATAATTGGCCATTTAGCAGCACCTACAAATAAAAAGTATACTCCAGTGTTGTATTCTAAATATTAAGACCATTCTATGTTATTAGAACTAGGAAATTGAAAGGAAATACCAAAATCGAGAGACACAGGGTAAAAAAAGACAAACAACTACAAAAGCAATACTTGCAAAACTGTTTGGTGTAACTGAACTGAACACCTCATGGGGGGAAAGGGAAAGGGGGAGGGGGGAGGGAGGTATGAGGGACAAGGTAACAAACAGTACAAGAAATGTATCCAGGGCTGGGGATATGGCCTAGTGGCCAGAGTGCTTGCCTAGTATACATGAGGCCCTGGGTTCAATTCCCCAGCACCACATATACAGAAAATGGCCAGAAGTGGCGCTGTGGCTCAAGTGGCAGATTGCTAGCCTTGAGCAAAAAGAAGCCAGGGACAGTGCTCAGGCCCTGAGTCCAAGCCCCAGGACTGGCCAAAAAAAAAAAAACAAATGTATCCAATGCATAACGTATGAAACTGTAACCTCTCTGTATATCAGTTTGATAATAAAAATTTGAAACAAAAAAAAGAAAACAAAACAACTAAAGTTCTGTTTCTACTCCTAAAAAGAAAAAGACCATTCTATAAGCATTGTGCAGCATTTTACAGAAAGACAAACTTTAACATATAGATATAGTAGGTATTGAATGTTGTGACAGTGTGCTATAACTTGTATAAGAATATTTAGGATATAATATACGTGTATATATGTACATGGTTACATTGGTAACCATCTTTGTAAAGATTATTATTTTTAGAGAAAAATATAGTAAAATCAATTTTGACTATGGAGACTAAATTATGCTGAAATTTCCAGCGCACAAGAAGTGCCTTGTTGGATATAAACTAAAGTTAGTTAAATTAATAGGAATATTAGAGAAAAAGATCTTTTCTAGATTGTTAAAATCACTCCCGTATAACACCAAAAGTTGCTTGTGTATTTCTTAAAGATTTGATACCCATAAAATAAATTAGCCTTTTTGTTATCTTGGTTAGCGGCTTCCAAGTGAGAAGCGATTAGCAATTTTATTTTCCATTTATTTATAGAAGAAGAGCTGTGATTTACTGGCAGTTTTACTGATCTGTTTCATAAAAAAGGCAAATGTGACTGACAACCTTTGTATGTATGTTCATTATATTAACTAGTTCCATTTCTATTAAATAAATTTTCCATTCATTTCAGAGAATTTTAACCAAGAACAGAACTATGTCTTTCCATTCAATCCAGCAGAAATATACATTGCAATAAAGTAATGATGGTTTATATAATGGTAGTTTAGTGATATAGTAGGATTGCATTTTACTTGACGGTGGTCTTGAGAGTTAGTAAAGAATGTTAAAAATGTTCAGAATAGGCATACTCAAAATAGTTCTTGAGGAACCATCTAAGTGACATACTAAAGGACTGAGTTGATAAAGTGTAATCCAGTCAAGGTTTGCTGACTGTCTTCATATACGTAGCTACACTGCACATGTGCAAATATATTGGTGGCTACTTGTAGCTAGTTTACACAGTGTTTATCAGTAAGCAGAACAATTGAAGATAATTCTTTTCCTTGGTGGTTGGTAATGTGGCTTAGCGATAGGTAGAGTGCTTGCCTAGCATTCATGAAGCCCTAGGTTCAATTCCTCAGCACCACATGAACAGAAAATCTGGAAGTGATGTTGTGGCTCAAGTGGTAGAGGGCTAGCCTTCAGTGAAAGGAAAGCCAGGGACAGTGCTCAGGCCCTGAGTTCAAACCCCAGGACTGGCAAAAAAAATTAATTTTATTTTCCTCATTATATTAAGCCTCTTCTAAATGACATCTAGCCCTTTCTACTTCTTTTCTTTTCCTTTGGGAAAACAATATTTTGTACCAATGACCTGTCATTCGATTTACCTTTTACTACTTCCTTATAAAAGCTCTATATTTTATGGATATTCAATGTTTATAATTTCACTGTAATTATAATTCCAATACTGATTATTTTCTATTTTAAGTTTTTAAAGTTTAGCCTTTACCCTCTTTTAAAATAATGTCTTTCATCATATATAAGCTATTTGCATAGATCAGTTTAGAGTGCTTGCTTGGCAAGTAAGGGGCCTTGGGTTGTATCTCTTGCAACACAAAACAATTGAAAACCATACATTTTCTTCTGAGTTTTTTTATATTTTGAACTCATTACATTTCAATGCTTTAACTTATCTGGAATTCATTATGATGATAGATTCTAATCAAAATAGTTAAAACTTATCATTATAATATACTGTGGTTAAAACTTAGTATTATAATATGTTCGTCCCTGTACTAAAGTGGTTCCATAAATTTTCTCATCTCTCCTGATACTTAAAGATTTATACTATTATGAGATTCACATTATAGAAAAGGTAACTGAATCTTTGAGATAACATAGCAGCTAGAAAAGCAAAGATTTAAACTCAGTGGGGTGCTGGTGGCTAATGCCTGTAATCCTAGCTACTCAGGAGGCTGAGAGATAAGGGTAGCAGTTCAAAGCCAGCCTGGGCAGGAAAGTCCATGAGACTCTTACCTCCAATTAACTCCCAGAAAAGAGGAAATGGAGCTGTGGCTCAAGTGGTAGAGCATTAGTGTTGAACTGAAGAGCCCAGGGACAATGCCCAGGCTGAGTTCAAGCCCCATGACCGACAAAAAAAAAAAAAGACTTAAACTCAATTGTCAGACTTACATCTATACTTTGTAGCATATGACACAGCTATATTTGTTCTACTCACATTATTTCTATTTTAAGTTCTGACGAGAATCTGTATTTTCTGCAATTCTTGTAGTGGATGTAAATAGAAGACATTTGTACATGTTTTGATATTTATAAACATTATTGTTAATAATACTAATTAAAAATCCTTACATTGTTATTTCATAATTCATCAATAGGGCCTGGCAGAGGGCTGGTGTCACTCACTTCAAGAAAAAATGGATACTTTGACAATTATCACCTAAAACAAGGTCTGTTCTCCTTTACAAAGTGTAAAGTTCAAGAGATGAGACACTCTGTTGGCTGACCTGCCAAGTGTCAACAGCCCATTTCCTAGTCATTTTTTTTCAATGTTTTTAAAGGGCTTCTGTATAATTCCATAAAGGACAAGAGGAATTAGAGCCAGACAACTGTCATGCAGTTCTAAGCACTAGTATGTAAATATTCCATCCGTTTCCAATTATCCATCATCTCAGACACAAATATGTGGACACGCTAATATTCAGTATACATACGATTCTTGTTTCATTTGTCACTAAATGGTAATATGCATAAAGCCATTACACATGATACCACTATAAATCTATACTTAAGATGGCTTTTCTTCATAAAACTTCCTTTTTGACATTCTACATATCAGAAAGGAAAAGGATTGTTTAAAAATGATTTTCATTTTTTGTTGCCTGTCCTAAGTCTTAGACTCAGGGCCTAAGCACTGTCCTTGACTTCTTTTTGTTCAAGGCTAGCACTCTACCTCTTGAGCCACAGCACCACTAGTGGCTTTTCTATATATGTGGTACTGAGGAATCAAACTCAGGGCTTCATGCATATGAGGCAAGCACTCTACCAGTAGGCCATATTCCCAGCCCAGGAAACTTTTTGATGCGTTTTGTACTATGATGGTTCCCCAAAGAGCTGTGTCCATTTGGGGAGCAGATTGGCCTCCAGTAACATGCAAGGAATCGAACCCAGGGCTTCATGCATGCTAGGCAAGCACTCTCCCATTAGGCCAAACTCCTGGCTCATTTTATCTTGAGAAATTCAGAAACTACTAAAACATTCTGAGTTCCTGAAAATGAGATTTTTTTTTAAATCTTCATGAACAACAAGGAAAAGGAGCTAGTACACTAGAGACTGAAAATATACTGGACATTTACATTTTTGCAAACTATGCAAAAATACTTCCAGCGCACAAATAACTCATGTGGTTCCTTATTTCTATTTGCATCACATGGGTGTTAATAAGAATCATTAGTGGTTTAGGAATCAGATGCAATCTGATTCCTCTACATTCATAGGCCCCTCCAATCTTTGAATTAATGGCTTGATGCGGATTTCACTACTGTTTGCAATATGGTGGTATACACCTAGCTCTCTATATTTATTCTTTGAAAATAAGTTTTCATAGAGCCTGAAGATTCATCTCAGCAACAAATCACATGCTTATCATGCACAAAGGACCTGGGTTGATCCCTAGCACCACGAAAAAAAAAACTTTCTCATTTCTAATTTGATTAGCCTAAAATACAGTTAGCACAGAAAAGGCAGTCAGAATGTGAGCTTTTTTTCCCTTTATTTGATTATTTTCAGAATAATGAGTAGGGGGTCCTAGTAACCACCAATGATGACTTAATGATGTTTCTTTTTTTAGTATGGCTATGAATTCATGGGTTTTTAAATATTTAATGTGCCCCAATTTGTTGTGGTTGTTATTCTTATTAAAGTTCAAATTGTCCAAACATATGCTCTGTCCTCATTTGTATTCCTTGTTCCTTCTCTGCAGAATAAAATTAGGTGCTGGTGATTTCCACTGATATTTTCAACAACAATAACAATAACCTCTATCTTACATATAACCATACTATTCTTTTGTAGAAAGAAAAGGTATTTCTCAGTTCTTTGCATTCTGTGGAAACAGGTCACATCAGAAAAAGGTAGAACATGGGAAATTAATATTAAAGAAGAAACACAAAAAGAGTTATTTTTCGGAGAGGGTGTCCTCAAAATGGGAGGCACAGAGATTTTTAGGAAATTATAATTTTTAAAAATTAGATCACATTACCAGGAAAACATAAAACAGAATTTATAGCTTTCATTTTAATTTAGGGTAAACATTCAACAAAACAGAGCATCCCTTTCTCTTAAGAAGCTGTCACCAAATCCTCTTTTTGTACTTCATCCTTCTCACTTCTAGTCCTGAAACTTATGAGAACAATTTAACTTTCTTGGCTTTGAAGAAATCAATTCCTTTAGTATCTTTCAAAAGCATTTCTGGAAAAAGTGGGAGAGGGCCTGGGAAAGAGTGAAATTGTCCTAAAAAGAAAAGTACTCTTTACTTGACTCATGTAATTGTAACACGTGCATACATCGCCATAATAACAACAGTAAAAACTAAAATAAAACAAAGACACAAAAGCATTTGTGTTGAGTTACCTGCAAGTTTTGCTCCATCTCTAAAGTTTGCTGTAATATTGAGAATCATATTTCTTTTTAATAGTTTTAATTATCAAAATTAAATGTACAAAAATATTTCACTATCATATGCATGCCATGCATAAAATAGACTCAGTATACTAATGCATACAATTAACCTCATCTAATATTACTTTTTTAAGGCTCCCTTTCTCATCTCATTTCCTTTTGTAAGAGTTTTCGTTGGGTTTCATTGTGCTACTTTCTAATAGATAGATGATAGATAGATTGATAGATAGATAGATAGTTAGATAGATTGATATGTAGTTAGATAGATAGACGATACATACATACATACATACATATATACATACATACATTGACAGATAATTTACTCGCCAGTCATCCTCTGCCATCTTCTCATTTTTTCCTCATTGTCCTACATACTGTTTTAGCACCTGGAAAAAATTTTTCTTAGAATGTCTCCTCTTTTTTGAATAAAATATTTTCTTTTCCTCTGAAATCTATTCTTCTTCCTTTTTTTTTCTGTTTCTCCATAGCACATCAGTAACATCCTAGTTATCCAAATTCAGAAAACTTGAGTCACTTTTTATTCCTTTTGTCATTTGATAGCCACAAACTACCACAATTAGAATCCTCAGTGGACCTTTATATAATTTGTTATTTCCATTATTACTTTGAGGTATGCCACTTTGGAGTATCATGGTTTCCTGCTATGACAAATTCAATAGGATTTTACCTTCAATCTTTTTATCTCAAATTAACAAATAAAGCTCCCTCAGTTTTAACATCCCATTTATAATACATTAGCAATCTCACCTTGGATGTAATCACATATAATAATGGTCACCTAGTTTTTCAGCAGTCTTACATGCTTTCATTTTGTCTTCCTAACTAAATTGTGTAGCTGATGTTTCCTATCCTTCAAAAGGAAAACTAAATGGGCTATTCAGAGGACAAAGAATAGTCAAAGGATAAAGTGATAAAAGGAATTAGAAAATGGAGACTAACAATCTATGCTATAAATATACAAATTATAAAGAATATGCATGTTAATAATTTACCAACACGAGCCTATATAGCACTTCTGAACAAATTAAAAATAAGAGCCTCTCATCAAGAGATGATTTGCAGTAATTCAAATGCTTCCAGAAATAATGTGCTAGAAGCCATCTTAAGACAAAAATAAATCAGTGATTTCTCCAAAGTACAATACAAGCTCCCATTTAGGTGCATAGCCCTGAAAAGCAGACCTGCTTCCATTGCATGAGCTATATAGCTGTCTGCGCTGCTGTTTGGCCCTTATTTTCCAGACCTGTATACTGTTTTTTGTTTTTTGTGGGGTTTTTTGCTTCACTTGGCTATGACAAAGACAACAGTGGTCAAAGTGTATGTGCCACATAGGTGATAAAAAAAAAGCAAGATTTAGTTTGACACCCCCCAGAAATTACAAACCCTTGTAACCATGGCGGTTAGGAAAATCTAAAAATTCAATTTGTGTTCTATTTATGTGATCATTGGGTGGTTCTTGTTACTCAGTTTATCCCTCCCCATATATTAATGTGTATTGATTATACAAGGAGTATTTATTGTGATTGGTCTACAAATTTATACAATGTGCTTTGACTGTGTTAGCCACATCTATTTTTTTCTGAATAATTACTTATTTATTGTGTAAGTGATGTACAGAGGGGTTACAGTTTCATACATAAGGCAGATGGATACATTTCTTGTACAATTTGTTAGTTCCTCCATCATTTCCCCCCTCCCCCACACCCTTTCCCTCTCCCCCATGAGTTGTTTAGTTGGTTTGCACCAAATGGTTTTGTAAGTATTGCTTTTGGGGTCGTGTGTCTTTTATTCTTTGTCTCTCGATTTTGACATTCCCTTTCCCTTCTCTAGTTCTAATACCAGTATATACAGCCTGAGAACTGAGAATCTATTATATTCCTATAATCCTCCCGTCCCCATACAGCACTTTGTGGGGTTACTTTATGCTATTTTAGATAGATAGATAGATAGATAGATAGATAGATAGATAGATAGATAGATAGATAGATAGATAGATAGATGTAGATAGATATCTGCATTTCTCTATAGATAGATAGATGGATAGATAGATAGATATTAAGCATAGATACACATATATACATTCTGGATATGTTCACTTTCCCAATAAGTGAGAGGAGAGATCCTTTCTTTTTCCCCTGCTCTCATTAATACACCATCATTAAGTCATAATTTATGTTTTTGTTCTATTATTAGTTGTAGTAGTAGTAGCAACAATAATATAGCCATTATTATCATCAATATCATTTTAAGTTTAGCTTCTACATGCACAAAAATGTCACATGTACTATTTGGCCATTTGAGTTTGGCATCTACTGTTGAACATGATGATACTCTGTTATTTTGTTTGATTTTTGTATCAATGGTAAATTAAAAATAAGAAAAAAATGCAAAGGCTTCCCAGGCTGAAATAGATGAAGAAAAGGCATAAAGAAGACAATTGAAAAAATATTTGGAAAAATTTTTATTGAAGATTCACCTTCTGGTTTACCTATTACATCCTTTGTAAGGCAAATGAAGAGGACACCTAAGATTACATAACAATGTTAACAATAGCCATGATTTACCATGCATTCTATGAAATTTCTTCCCTCATTTGTTTCCTCTAATATTTCTGTGTGTTAATGCTAGTATTTTGAAGAATGAATATTCAAAGAATTTCACATTTGGAAAATGTGAAGCACAGGTAAGATATAAAATGTTGTTCTGGTTATACAGATCCCTTTTTAAGAGGAGTAGACTGTATCCTGAAAAGCTGTTTCACAAAGGATAAGAATCACAGTCTATCAAGAAACAAAATTCAGATTTGTTTGTTAATTCAATCAGAAGGAATCCATGTTGCACACTCAGAAATTCTAGTCCTAGGAAGTAAGTCGGTTGATGTAAGTTCCAATTCAGTAGGGAAAAAAAATTTAGAAACTATACAAGATAGAACTGGACTTTAGAAACTAAACAAAGACAGTGTAACATTGTTTTAAAAGGTGATTAACTATGAGACAGTTCAGTAAAAGTTGGAGAGACAGTTGGAGACTTGAGCTGTAGAAAGCAATCATTAATGAGAAAAGTGACAAAGCGAGAAATGTTCTGACCACCCGCCAAGAGATTTTCATTAAGTTATAAAGAAATATTATTGCTGCTATATGGAAGACAGCAAAAGACATGATATAACTATAACTTACTAGGTTCACTTAAATACAGAACACTTGGGAAATGGAACTTTTGTCTGCTGTGCAGGGTTACCGCAGTTCCTCCTGAGAAGAGAAACACTACTAAAAATTAAAAGTAAATGCCCAAGGACATGCCACAGTAAAAGGGAGGAAGGCACAGTTAGACCACCATCAAGAAGCAGCATGCAAGAGAAAAGGAAAGGAGAACAAGAAGCATCTGTACAAGTTAAATCTTGAAAGTATCCCTAGGAACCAAGAGAAAAATAGAACACCCACACACAGCAGGTATAGGGAGACTTCGATAGAGTTAAAGGAGATGAGCTTTAAATTATGGGAAAAGTACATGTCTAAAAAATAAACAGAGGGAGAATAAAGATGAAACCATGTCAGCTATGGGAAAGTGGAGGAGACTAGAGATGATCGTGGTAAGTGAAATGAGACAGATTCAGGCATATATCACATGTTCTCTCTTTTCTTGATTTTGGCCTAAAAATATAGAAGACATGAAGGAACAAGAGGTCCTATTGAATAAGAGCAAAGAGAACCAGAGAAAAGAAGGTAGTGGAGAGGAGAAGATAATTGGAGTTAATATGATCCTAATACATTATATTTGTGTATGACAATGTCAAAATGAAATGAATTTTCTTGAACAATTATTATACACTAATAAAAATAAATAGCAATGAAAGGACTGTGTCATAAAAAATTCTGTATATAGAAAAATAGGCAACAGAAAGTAGAATTTCCTGTGCAGGAGTTCTAGAGGTAGGGGTTCTCAGACAAGAAGCATGAGAAAAACCTGAGACCTTAAAAGAAATGTAAGTTATCTTGCCTCATCTCACAACTGTTTCAAACAGTACGACTGATGTTAGAAGCTTCCAATGTATGTATAAAGTCTATAAGCAATTTTGGTGTTAATAAAATTTAGATTCGTTAATCAAGACAATAGGTTAAAGAAGGCAAAAAGAATTTGGCAAAATTAAATAACAAAATGAATGAAACAAAACCAATGCTAGGAGTGGACAATACTAAGCACAAGTAACTACTACTGATTAGAGATACAGTTCATGAATTCTGACAAAAAGAAATTTTACACGATCTTTGTAAAAAAAATGACAAACTGTCTATTCTAATAGTATCTAGTAAAAATGCCTATTTAAAAAATTATCTATAGCATCACTTATCTATATCTTTATATCTAGAGGTATTAGCCACATTTGGCATATACATGCATACATATATTTATACTCTGTATAATTGAATTTTCAATATTAATTTTAAGTTAAAATATAAATAGGCACAAACAAATATAAACAGCCACTATACTTGACAATGTAAACTTCAAGCTAGTTTTATAAGTCAAAGGGGCGAGAAGGGTGTTATTATGCATTTTGCTTTGTGAGGGTATTTGATATAATATGATCTGCATTCTAATATATGATAGTGTGGGAATCAATTAGCGATTAAGGAATTTTCCATTTTATATACATATACCGCACATCTGAAGAAATATAAAATGAAGAATCATTTCATATCTGCACTTTCCCAAAACGAATATATTTATTGATAGTGCCTTCTAATGTTTGTTCCTGAAAAATTGAAAATATTGATTGTTATCCATGCTCAAGACAGAACATATTTAAAACTATTTTTGTAGTAATATAAAATGATCTTAATTTTAGATACTTGCTATCAAATTTCAGACAAAGTTGGTTTTGGGTTATCTTTAGAAAGATTCATGTGCATGGGAAACCTGATATGATATAATGCGAAGTGAAAGCCCATATCATGACAATGGTTAATTTTCTTTAAAAAGTAGCATTTTTTTTCAAAAGCATGAACAGAGAATAAATTTATTCAATGAGTAGAAATTTTAATGATAATGTATATTGAAGAAGAATGAACTATTTTTTGTAATTTCAGATCATAAAAGAATACGTTAAAATGGCATAAGGAGGGGCTGGGAATATGGCCTAGTGGCAAGAGTGCTTGCCTCCTACACATGAAGCTCTTGGTTCGATTCCCCAGAACAATATATATGGAAAATGGCCAGAAGGGGCGCTGTGGCTCAGGTGGCAGAGTTGCTAGCCTTGAGCGGGAAGAAGCCAGGGACAGTGCTCAGGCCCTGAGTCCAAGCCCCAGGACTGGCCAAAAAAAAAAAAAAAAAAAAAAAAAAAATGGCATAAGGAATTGACATAAGGGAAGGAAAATCCTAAAATGCCTCAGATAAAAGCATTTCTTTTAAATAAGCATTTAATGATGAAAATAAAAGGTCTTTCAAAAGTATAGGTTAAAAATTACAAAGATTTCACAAAAAGAATAGAAGTAAAAGAGTAAGTGAGAGAAGTATATACAGTAAGAGCGTAGATGATAAACACAGGGAATGTTCATACAAGTACAGAGTTACAATAAGAAGAAATGTTGTTTTCATCAATATTTTTAAAAAGACACCTGAAGATGATATTGAAGGAGATCTAGTTGACAGTACATGTTCAAAAATATTATTTGATAACAGTTAATAATAGCAGACTTTAGAACTCTCTCTTTTCTTTTTGTTTCTCCATTCCTCTGGACTTAGTGTCTTGAAAGATAGAAAACAATAAAAAACAATTCAGGGCATAATATACAGGTGAATCCTTGAGTAGCAAAGAAGGAAAAGGCTTTGACTTTACAATTATCTCCTTGGCTAAATAGGAGCCAGCACAATTGGATTTGCTAATAAAACTTGAACTTAGTGACTAACAGGGAAAAAAGACTTAGTAGTACACCAGAGCTTAAGAATGTTGTTAAGATAATGCAAATAAAGTTTATTGGTGAAACTCAGTTAACTATTGGTTTTGAGAAAGAACTGGGCTACCAGGTGGACATGAGATTACAAGAGAAATAAGTTGACATACTACTTATTAAGAAATGGAGTATTTGAAAAATATAAGTTAACTCACAATCAGAAAGGAAGGAGATCGATTCAGAACATAATTATTGTTTTGTTTTAATGAACATTTTTTTCTGGTAGGTGGATGCCAGTTTTTTAAATGACTAACAGAGTTCCACACAAATACTTGTAGTATGATGACATAATTTACTCATGACATTAAAATTTCTGCACTCATTAAATCAAATATGAAAGAAATGTAACAAGTAAGAATGTGAGAAAAGTCACCTGTACCAATGATTTTCTTTCTTTATACATCATCTTTAGCAAGGTTCAGCAACTTTTTTAAAAATACAGAACCAAGTAGTGGATGAAAATTTTAGGTATTGTGGGCTCTCTACCCTCTGTTGGAAACATTCAAAGTTACTTTCTGAAGTACATTACACAAATGCATATGAAACTAGGTTAATGAAACCGCAAAATTACTGTTTGTGTAAAGGAGAAGAAGGGAGACAAGGAATATAACAGAAGAGTGAATTTGTTTAAGTTATACTGCACACATCTATGGAATTATCACAAGACACTTTTGTGTTATTAATGTAAGCTAAGAAAAATAGTAACACAAAAGTAGCCATTGAACATACGGAAAAAAATGGGTGTGGCTATTTTCCAATTTAAACTTTATTTGTATAAGCAAGTAGATGAGGGGTTTGGCCAAGTTGAAATAATTTGCCTTACCTAGACTATAGACTCATTTCTGAGTGAAATAAAACAAAAAGATGCTGGAGGCAGCAATGCATAAACTACATATAAACAAACCTCTTTCTGTCAGGGAAGGTATTTATATACTCAACAATCAATACTGCAAGGACAGGAAAAATAGAATTCAGAATTCAACCTAGAGATACCTGAGAAGATGTAATAAAAATAGACAGTCATATACAGGGACAGTTTAACGATATTGTCAGTTGGTGAGACTATTATTCTCACTGCCACACTCCTCTCACTATCACATGTGCTGGGAGTCTCAGCATCTATCACATTTTTCACATTGTTGTATCAGATTCACAAACCAGGGAGAGACTGAAGATTTATTTTGGCTTCCCTGGTGGTAAAAAGCAGAGGTGTAGGATTTTGTAGTCATGAAATTTTGCAGTGGGCTACTGGGCATTTCCCTACAAATCGCTTGCTTTAATAACACAAGCAGTGGTGAAAATTGCTCATGGTATCCTGTGGACTATGCAATTTGCTGACTTTCTGAGAGATTATGGTTAAATGGAGGGCTTGTGGCATCTTCCCCTGAATTTCATTCTCTTAGCCTTTCCAATGGTTCAGTAAAGCACTTAATTCTTTGTATTAAATCCCTTCACTGCTTGAAATCTATAGAGGAGCTCATTTTTTTGTGACCAGATCATGAGTAATACAGTATTATTGTGGAACTGAAGATGTACAGAAAAAGTATGACTATGGAAGATTCCTTGTTTATGCTACAGAGGAAAGTTGTGCAAACAAAACTGGGATATGGAAGTAAAATTGTAGAGGGAATATAATAATTCTCACAGAAGTAAATAAGTGTGAACAATTTCTGTGGCTAATTTTCATATATGCTAGTGATTTTTCAAATGAGTATACCAGTTTATATGAATTACATTGTCTCAAAATGCAAGTTATAGAAAAAAATAGTCCTGTAGAATATTGAGTGTCCTCTTTGGGGCTGTACAATTCCTTACAGATTTTGAAATAACATTGAGGGGAAATAATTCTATCTATTAAGAAACTTTGTTTCAAGTAAGTTAAAGATTTGCCTATGCTTATACAACTATTAAACCCAAGAGAATAATATGGAAAAAGAGATAGTTATTCCCAAACCTTGCACCTTTTCAGCTCTACCATGTCAAAGGCACCCTTGCACATTTGTAGCCAAATTTAAACAAAGTTAGGAGTAAAACCATAAAAAACATTTTAATTAAATGCTATTTTAGAACACATTTTTAAATTGGATTTAGGCCTCTATACGTTTATTTGATAAATTTTATTGTTCAAAACTAATTTTACAGCTGATAAATAAGGCTAACATGTACTCTGCTCTTACATGGATTCTAGGATTCTATGTACTGTTGTAAGAATACTAATAATGATGGAGAGTATTTGCTGACATGGAAATAAATACATAGTAAACTAATGAAAAAGTGGAAGTTAAGTATTAACACTACAGGAAGAAAGAATACATTATTTTATATGTAAACTGTGAGGAAAATATTTAATTGTGAAGTATACAGAAGTAGACACGTGAATAATAACCACAATATCTGAAAAAATTAGGAAGGTGATATGTAATTTCTGAATTAAATTACAGTCATATATCATATGATTGGGGTGACAATGCATCTACAGGATTATATCACACTGTGACATTATAGCAGCTGTCTTAATTTAAGTAGACTGAATAATAGTGTTGCTATAGCAAAATCACCTAACAATGCATTACTCAGAAGGTATTTTATATGACTATAGAAGCAATGCATGACTACACTAAAAAGGTGTAAATAGGAGAGTGTAGAAGGTAATAGGTAAATATATTTTCAAAGAAAATATTTATAGAAGCTAAATATTAAAAGCAAAATTTTAAAGTGGCAAGAAGCATCAATAATCAAGTGTTAATAATATTGAGAGTTAATATAATATGCCAGTACATATTCAAGGATGAAAGGACCTCATCGAAAATATATCATAGAAAAGAGTAAGTGAAGCAAGTAAGAGAAGAACAATTAAAAGTTGTGGATGGGGGCTGGGGATATAGCCTAGTGGCAAGAGTGACTGCCTCGGATACACGAGGCCCTAGGTTCGATTCCCCAGCACCACATATACAGAAAACGGCCAGAAGCGGCACTGTGGCTCAAGTGGCAGAGTGCTAGCCTTGAGCGGGAAGAAGCCAGGGACAGTGCTCAGGCCCTGAGTCCAAGGCCCAGGACTGGCCAAAAAAAAAAAAAAAAAAAGTTGTGGATGTCAAAGTTATAAGAAATTTATAGGTCTGTAGAAATAGTGTCTTACTATATAACATAATCTAAAATCACAATTGAATTGAATTCTGTAACCAGAATTGAGAAATCCAGTAAAATATCCAAAGGGAAATATATATCTCTATATACATATCTATCTATCTATCTATCTATCTATCTATCTATCTATCTATCTATCTATGCTTCTAGTCCTATTCTCTGCTTTGTTTTAAAAAAATTACTGTAAATGTGATCAGACAGAGTGCTAAGAAGCCTCATCCAACTTAAAATTAACAAAGGAAAAACAATCATTTTAATATTTTACTTGTACTATTGTCAAATACCTAAGTGTTCTTGTCCATAGGTAACAAGTTCTCAACTACTTTTCTTCCTAGGTCAATATATTAATCAGTTACATATCATTCAAACGATATAAAGTTTCTTCATTTTAGCTACTTACCTAAAGATATGGCTTTATCAGTGAAGAAACAATTTTGTAAATTCTAAATAAAAACATTTTTGGGTTTACCTACAAAATGCTTAGTAATATGTGTATAGAAATGACTCAAATGACTCATTCTGGGCTGGGAATGTGGCTTAGCGGTAGAGTGCTTTTGAAGCCCCTGGGTTTGACTCCTCTGCACCACATAATCAGAAAAAGCCTGAAGTGGCGCTGTGGCTCAACAGGTAGAGTGCCAGCCTTGAGCAAAAGAAGGAAGCCAATGACAGTGCTCAGGCCCTGAGTCCCAAGTCCCCCCCCCGCCAAAAAAAAAGAAAAAAATTACTCATTCTATTATCCAGTACCAAAAAGTAGGAGTAATAAAGCAAAGGATTAACATTCTGAATATGATTTAGAAAAACTTTCTTCTGTTAAATTTAATATGCCATGTAGGGGCTGGTAATATGACCTAGTGGTAGAGTCCTTGCCTTGCATACATGAAGCTCTGGGTTCGATTCTTCAGCACCACATAATAGAAAAAGCCAAAAGTCAGCACTGTGGCTCAAGCGGTAGAGTGCTTGCCTTGAGCAAAAAGAAGCCAGGGACAGTGCTTAAGCCCTGAGTTCAAGCCCCATGACAGGCAAAAACAAAAAAGGAAGATAAAGAAAATTAATATGCCATGTAAAGAGCATATACAATGTGATCTCATATTTAAAACACATAGCTGAGCTATTACATACTGTAGATGAAAAATATATGCTTAAATACAATTAAAGAAAACCATAAGTAAGTGAAAGGAGGATGACATTGTCTAAAAAATGAAATCATTACCTGACTTATGAAATGGTAACCCCTCTGTACTTTACCTCAATAATAACAATAAAATAATATTATTAAAAAGAAAACAAGAAGTAAATCAATAAGCCATTTGAGTTTCAATGCTAGCTCTACAGCTGATTAACAATACTATATGTGACAAGTCATGAAATATATGTATCTTGGTTAAACCAGCATAAGTGAAGACATTGCATGCTATGATATTTGTGAAAAATCTAAAATTAAAATGTAAAAATCTAAAATCACATCTCAACATGTAAAAATATTCTTATTAAGATATAACTTAGAAAGATACTAGTTTTCACATTTTAATCATTCATTTACTCAAACTTTCTGAGTAACTGCTACATATAAATCATAATGAAAAGTTTTATACTACATTTAGGGATAAAACTATAGGCTTTTGCTATATAGGCCAATAAATTATATTCATAAAAAATAAAATTACCTACAACTAACCAGATGAGCTATGAATATGGCCTAGTGGTTAAGTGCTGGCCTCATATATATGAAGCCCTGTGTTCAATTCCTCAGCACCATATATATAGAAAAAGCCGGAAATGGCACTGTTGCTCAAGTGGTTGAATGCTAGCATTGAGCAAAAAGAAGCCAGGGACAGTGCTCAGGCCCTGAGTTCAAGCCCCAGGACTGGCAAAAACAAGCAAACAAAACTAACCAGGTGAGATATGTGAAACAAAACAGGTTGAAATATACACATATATGTACATGTGTACATCTACACATATGTATATACACATGAGAGGTATCATGTAAATGTATTATTGTGTACATTTTAATATGATGTAAATAATGTACTTTATGGGTAACTCTTATGAATACAGTACAAGAAAAAAAAATTCTTACCTGATCACTGTGGCTCACATCTATAAAGTTTAGTACTCAGGAGGCTGAGATCTGAGTATATTTCTTGAAGCCAGCTGAGGCAGACAAATTCAAAAGATTCTTATTCCAATTAACCAGTAAAAAGCTAAAGTCTGGCTCAAGCAGTAGAGCATTAGTCATGAGCAAAAAGAGCCAAGCAAGAGCAAAAGGTCATGATTTTAAGCCCCAATACCAACAGAAAAATAGATAAAAATGAACTACAATTTTATGCATTTTATTGCTATTATATAAGTGATATACAAAGGGGTTACAGTTATATAAGTCAGGTGAATAGTACATCTCTTTTTTTAATTTTTATTGTCAAACTGATGTACAGAGAGGTTACAGTTCCATATGTAAGGCATTGGATACATTTCTTGTACTGTTTGTTACCTCCTCCCTCATTCCCCCTCCCCCCTCCCCCTTTCCCTTCCCCCCCATGAGTTGTTCGGTTGATTTACACCAACCAGTTCTGCAAGTATTGCTTTTGTAGTCCTTTGTCTTTTTACCCTGTGTCTCTCGATTTTGGTATTCCCTTTCACTTTCCTAGATCTAATACCAGTATACACGGTTTCCAATGGAGTACATTTCTTTTTGAACAATGTGACTCCTTGCCTCCTCTCTCCAATTTCCCCTCCCATCCTACCCACATGTTGTATAGTTCATTTTTAACATGAATATTTAAAAGATTCATTTAGCATGATGTTAATAATATATAGGACTAAGATATCAACCAATAATAATATGGAATATAGAAGAAGATTAAAATAGAATTTAAACATTCTATTATCATCCGTTCACCATTTGTCCCCTCATTTCTCTGCCCCCTTATCCTCCCAAAGACCAATGAACAAATGAGACAAAAGGAAAAGGAAAGAAAAATAACAACAAAAGAGGACCAAAGGAAAGTGTTCTTAGCAGAGAATCATAAAGGCTCAATAGCTATGTGCATATGTTCATACCACTGTTGTAATTATTATCAACATGCCATGTTAAACCGTACCTTTTGTATTTTTGATTTTTTTCTTGTCTGTTTGATTGTTTTGTTTAGTTTTCTTTCTCTTATATTCATTCTCTTCCTATGGTTGTATCCCCGCTACCACTATATCTCATCCGAATACCCTGGATACTGTTTATATGGGTATTAGAACTGGGGAAGGGAAATGGAATATGAAAAACGAGAGACAAAGGACCAAAAGACAGACCATTTCAAAAGAAATACTTACAAAACCATTTGGTGTAAATCAACTGCACAACTTTTGGTGGGGAGAAGGAAAGGAGGAGGGGGAAATGAGGGAGGCGGTTACGAACAAGAAATGTACTCACTGCATTATATATGAATCTGTAAACCCTCTGTACCACACTTTGACGATAAAGAAAAAAATTAATAAAAATGTTTATCAAAATAAACTCCAAGAAATGGAAACAAGAGGGATTTTTGTTGCTTTGTTTTTGTATCCCTCCCCCTTTGGTCAGTGTTTGTTATTTCTGTGCTTTTTGTATTCTATGTAAATTTATCTGTTTAGGGGAGATAAAGGGAGCACAGAAATGGTAGGACAAAGGGTAAACTAATTTAGCAGTGATACTCATTAGACACTATGTTGAAAATGAACTATACAACTTGTAAGGGAGGGGGTTTGGGAGGAAAAACCGGGAGAAAACAAGAAAAGAGATGACACTGTTAAAAATATATATACACATTACCTGACTTATGTAACTGTAACCCTTCTGTACACCACCTTTGCAAAAAAAAATAAGAAAAAAAAATCTTGTTTCCATTTCCTGGAATTCATTTCAATAAATATCATTTTATATGATTGGATGCTTTTCTTTAAAACATTCTAGTTAGGTTTTTACTGAAAAGTACTATTTTATGAGGTTAATGTTTGTACTATTAAGAATTAGCTTTCAAAGATACCTTTGAATATTTATAAATGAAAGATGCTTTTTAATAATTGATATTACTCATATAATCCATCCTTAATAATTCAATCACTTTTTATTTCTGCTATATCCTTTCTAAAACAAACATTCCATCAGATTGGAAAAATACCTTTTGTTGAACATACAACCCTAATAAATTGTAAGATGACGTCTAGAACATAGTCCCATACCCTCATTTTCTCACTTTTTCCAAGCACATAAAAATAATACAGGAAAAAGTAGTTTCGTTTTTGACCATGAGCAAACCACAAACCAAGAGTAATATCAAGGAGCTACTTCAAATTTGTACAGCTATTTTGTACTCACTTGTTTCCTTCCTTACATTTTCTGTTTTATATAATATGGCTCTTAAGCATTTTTAAATTTTTATGAAGACTAAATATAACTACTATTAACAAAGAAATACTTTCTAATTATATGTATATAACAGAAGCATATATAAAAATAAAAAGTAGAAAACAAGAGTAAGACAAAATATATTTTCAGAGTCAGAGAGATTCATAAAATAACAATAAAGATTTTATAAAATATCTACAATATGTAATAAATTATACATATGATATAGTTTAAAAAAAACAGTGAGCTAGAAGTTATATATGAAGAATTTATTCAGAATGTTACCAAATAAAAATTCTTAGAGAAAAGTTAAAAAGAAAAAAAATTAAACTACAATAGAGAAATTGGAAAACATAGTAAAGGGAGAATATCCATGACATAGGAGTCAGAGAGACTACAGAAAATTGGGGGGAAGTGTGTGGAATGAAAATGGTAGAGAGTGTTCCATTGTTGCAGTCCTCCACTAGAGTTGCATGCCTGATTACAGTGTGCATAGTTAGTTGAACATAAAAGATAAAAATCCATAAAGCAACAAGGAGAAAAGATGGATTATTGTCACATGTAAAATACAACACACAGTTAAACTATTCTTAAATGTTAAGAATAAAACCCATATTGACAATCATCTTTATACTATGGGAAGATGAAATTCAATCCAAAGGGAAGAATTAGAACTCCTAAGAAGGAAATAGTACTACCAATATTCTAATATTGTAAATCCTGACTATTGGATAAATAAAAATATATAGGACCAAAATAGCAACCCACATAATATGGAATGTGGAAGAAGAAAAAAAATAGAATCTAAATATTCTAATATCCTTGCAATGTTTAGAATAGAATTACATAATTCATTATGAATAGTAAAAATGTAAATGTAACAGCTTAGAACATATAAATAGAATGATAAGCACTACAACCACAAGAATGGAAAGGAACATAACAACAACATATTTGTTCAGACAGAAAGAGGGTATTAGAAGAAAAGGCTAGCATTACAAACACATTAAATAGCAAAGAATTAAACTGAGCCAAAAATTAGGGGAAATTTAAAGAAAAAATTGGACAGCGGAACCAAAGTTCAACCCTAATAACTTTGAGGAAAATGTTCTGAAAATTGGTATTAGAAATTGCGTGTGGGGCTGGGAATATGGCCTAGTGGCAAGAGTGCTTGCCTCGTATACATGGGTTCGATTCCCCAGCACCACATATACAGAAAATGGCCAGAAGTGGCGCTGTGGCTCAAGTGGCAGAGTGCTAGCCTTGAGCAAAAAAGAAGCCAGGGACAGTGCTCAGGCCCTGAGTTCACGGCCTAGGACTGGCCAAAAAAAACAAAAAACAAAAAACAAAAAAAAAAAAGAAATTGCGTGAGTCTACCATGTTAATATTCTTCATTCAGCATAAATAAGGTCTGTAAATTCACTTATTTAAATATATGCAAAGGATTACACTTTGTACATGATCTTTTAGGACTTCATAAGGTATACTTAGTATTTTAAGGAAAATGGAATTTATTCAGAACATCTACTTTTAGAGTTTATACATAATAGAAAAATTCATATAATTTCCAAATGTATCCATTTCATCCTAACCATAGGTTGAAATGATATTTGTTTTTTTACAGGGATCTTAAAGTACAGAATACATATTAAAAACTTCAGTAATTTATATCAATTTTAAGCGAAACTTTATATACAATGGGTAAAAAACCACATGCATAGTCCAAATACAGTGTTGAAAACAGCATTTTCATAACCAAAAACCCCGAACACCAAGTGTAATACCATGTACATGAATTCAAGAAGGACCACCCTTTTTGTCTGTTGCACACAGTTTATTTAACAATATGATATAAGAAATGAGTTGGTACTTTACCATTCTATACAGTGATTGAATCTTCTTCAATTTTCTTATTTATAGTAATTATAGCGCTTGCATGATTTACACTAGAATTGTTTTTCCTCATTTCAAGTTTCACGTAGAAGAAAGAAATGAATGCTTCTCTATTAGCATTATCATGGTCTAAGGAGACTGATCATCCCTATTTTTGTCTAGTTTTGTCTAGTTTTGTCTAGTTTTATCAGAGAAAGAAAGCAACAGTTTCTACATCTGCAAGACAAGAGTTTGGCTTAAGCCAGCATGTTTAGATAGATGTGTGTCGGTGTGTATATGTGTGCATGCTGGAGTCAATTCCTATCATCCAGGGTAATATTTGGAGATGCCCACAGAGTTCACTATAGAAAAAAATCTTCCCGCATCGTCAAGACAGTTACCAGGATACATTTTTGTCAACATTGCTGGTGACTCATGCCTTTTTTTTTTATGGGAAAAACAAGTTCATTACATTCATATTTCTTATTTGTATTTTGAAGACTTTAAACATTTATGTTTGAAAGTGAGAAGAAAAATAATATTTGGAAACTTGTTCCTGAATTAAAGATATTTGTTTTAAGAAGTGGAATTATCAAAGATGGCATTAAAATAAAATATTAGAGATGTTCTACTTTGCAAAATATCCCATTTTCTTAAACAACCTATTGTGCATGGCTTGTCTATGAACTCCACCCTTTAAACTATTTATATTTGCAACATATTCTACCACTTATGGTAAAGACTTTCATAAGATAACTACCTACTGGTTAAAATAGAATTTTCTTTCATTTTCACCCTCAAAGTAATTCTTTCAAGCCTCAGGGAGTGCTTCTTAGTTCTAGTATTCTGACTTTGGTAAATAAGAATATGTTGACCTTATTCATGCAATTTTTTTTATTTTATAAGCTTTGATAATATCTGTTCTCAAGACCTCATTTTCAGAAAGTTTTTCTAAAGCATGTCCTAGAATGGAAGCTTTGTCTCTCAACATGTTTAGTCTTCTTTACAATTTAGTAGATTATTCCAAACCGACTTTACTTTCAATTACATGAGAAAAATCACTTTGGGAAAGCAGCATGTTCTTCAGTTTGATTCTAAGATGCTGCATATCAAGAATTCTCTCCCTGGCTGGGGATATGGCCTAGTGGCAAGAGTGCCTGCCTCGGATACACGAGGCCCTGGGTTCGATTCCCCAGCACCACATATACAGAAAACGGCCAGAAGCGGCGCTGTGGCTCAAGTGACAGAGTGCTAGCCTTGAGCGGGAAGAAGCCAGGGACAGTGCTCAGGCCCTGAGTCCAAGGCCCAGGACTGGCCAAAAAAAAAAAAAAAAAAGAATTCTCTCCCTATATTTTACTTCCACTATTCTTGTAAACATTAATCTGCCCATTTTATTACCATTATGTGACCAGTCTTACAATCACTACTCTGCTCTCTACCTGTTCTGCCTTGAGAATTTCGTTCAGATCTGTAGTCCTGCATTTTATATTTATACCAATGACTACCAAATTTATATCTCCAAAACAAACCACCCTTCCAACTACTTATTTAACACTGACATTTAAACACTGTTAAATATCTTAAACTTCACATGTCTACAAACTACCTCTTAGAACTAGGGAAGGGAAAGGGAATATCAATATTGAGAGACATATACAGTAGCCACGTGGCGTATGCCAAAGGAAATTCACCTAGAACTTTAAATATAACGTCAACAATAGAGTTTGCTTATCCTTGACTTATATGATCATACATACATAGCTGTTGAGCTATTGTGATCTGTATATGATTTTGGTACACTGGGTATTTTATATATGCCTACCTGATCTAGGGAAGGGAAACAAAAACGAGGGTGTAAGATATCACAAATGTATTCACAGCCCTATTATGTAACTGTACCCCTTTAAAAAAATCGAGAGACAAAGGATAAAAAGACAAAAGATGCCAAAAGCAATACTTACAAAACCATTTGTTGTAAACCAACTGAACAACTCATGGGGGGGAGGGAAAGGGGGAGGGGGAGGGGGAAATGGAGGAGGAGATAACAAATTGTACAAGAAATGTACCTACTGCCTTATGTATGAAAATGTAACCCCTCTGTACATCACTTTGACAATGAATAAGTACTTATTTAAAAAAGAAAAGAAAAGAAAAACTACCTCTTGATTCTCCTCCACAACTGCTCTTTCTACATCAGTAAATGGTACTGTGAGGGAACAAGTAAACCCAGCCGATAATCTAGACTTTGCCTTTGATTATTTTCTATCCTACACCATTTAGCCAATATTAAAATTGCCTTTTTGTGCCATAACTGAGTAAAGGAAACTGAAGTGGCTGCTCAAGTGTAGAAGGGACCAGCCTAGGATCTTGGGCTTCCTGAGGTACCATCCTAACAACTGAAATAATCAATATTAGGATACTTTATTAACATGCTAGTACCAGTTTGGAAGTGCTGCTTTACATTCAAAGCATATGCTTGGACTGTGATAGAGTGCTTCCCTTACTTAGGAATGTACAAGACCTTGAGTTCAATGTAAAGCATCAACAAGAAAAAACAAAATAACTTGTATTAGCCATCGTTTCTTATCTTCATTGCAACCATTCTAACAATACTTTCATTTTAGGTACCTCAGGAAATTGAAGGTAGTAAAGAGTCACACACATCTGTGTCAAGAACTTTCTTGTTATTGTGGGTGCACATACTAAGGTCCTGTTTCCTATATTTCGGACTATTTTTTTTTCTATGACTTGTCAATGCTGGATTATCTTGTACTTCTTCCAGTGCTGTGAACCACCTACTTGCCTTTAGTAAATCTCCTGCTGCTTAACATAGTTGAAGGTGGCTGTGGTGTTATTTTTTGCTTTGGGGATTTTTTTTCTTTTTTTAAGGGGGCATAAAGGGGCATAGAAAGAAAAAGAGGAATGGTGAACACACGCAATCATGTTCTTCCATACACACTATGTGGAAAATGAACTATGTATCTTGTAAGCAGAGAGAAGCCGGGGTGGGGTGTGGGGGGGAGGGTGGAAATGGAAGGAAGTGAAGGAAGGGGTAACATAGTACTCATTACCTAACTTAGGAAATGGTAACCCATCTGTACAACACCTTAATAGTAACAATAAAATTATTCTAAAAATAATAATTAGAATTATTTGGTCATCTTTAGTTATTTGTGGATTACCTTCTTCAGAAAGGTCTATCTTTTTGCTTTTTCATATTGAAAAATTTTACTTTCAGATCATACGCCAAATGAGATGTTCTTTCAACCTCTGTACAGAATTAAAATTCCCTACTGAACTCAGTTCAAGTTTTCATATACATCAACTTATGTTGTCTGAATCTTCAATGATTACAGGAAATCCCAGTTTTGGAAATGAGGACTATAAACATCTGTTAAGGAAAAGTAGAAAGGTAGAACTGTCAATTTCTTATGAAGAACAGAATCAGCTTTAACTAAAAAAAAAGTTAAGAAATAGTCATTTGAACCAACATATTTCATTTCTTCAAGAAGTATGTTACCAGAAACTTTTCTGCTGATAATAAAACTGAATTACAAAGCACACTTCTAATTCAAAGTGCCACAGAAAAGAATTCATTCGCTGATGAAAGCCAAAGTGAAAACTCAAGTAACTTATATTTGATTGTGTCCTATTTTATGTCAGAAGTTACAGATCTTCTTTATTCAATTTTCTGACATTCAACAAAATGAGATAAATAATCTCTTTGAAAAATCATTTTACTATAGCCTATTCATCTAAAGTATTTGCATATACTCCATGGTGTGTGAAGCACTTTAGAAAACTATTTGCAGAAACAAAATTTATCTAGTATGGAAGATCTCAGTGCTTTATAAATTTGACCTATTATGGAAAACTTCAGATATAATTTCAAATTCTATTTTTAATCCTGCTTCTAACTAACTTCTCCTCCTCTTTGTCATTCCTTCACTTAAAACTTCGTGTAAAGCAACTTGATTTAAATTCAGTGAGAGAGATGGCCACTTTATTCTTCTCCTCTGAAATATGAAGTATACATGTTGACAATTTCTAAATTTAAAGTGTTATTATCTCTCTTCCCTCAAAACTATTATCCTGGGTTCATTGGATTTGTGATTTCAACTTGGACAGGTGTTTACTTGGATAGGTATTTGTAACCAGGTTTTCTGCAGTATTAGTAAATACGCAGCTCAAATATTTTATGTCACACATTCATTTAGCCAGACATTCCATACCAACCTTTTCTGCCGTTAACTGTACTGAGAATGTGGAAGATAAAAAAATATAAATAAATAGATAGATAGATAGATAGATAGATAGGGACTGCAAATATGCCTAGTGATAGAATGATTGCCTCAAATACTTGAAGCCTTGGGTTCAATTCCACAGCACCACATAAACAGAAAAAGCTGGAAGTGGTGCTGTGGCTCAAGTGGTAGAGTGCTTATCTAGAGCAAAAAGAAGCCAGGGACAGTGCTAAGGCTCTGAGTTCAAGCCCCAGGACTGGCAACAAAACAAAACAAAAATAAATAAATAAATAGGACACTGTCCTGTCTCGGGAACGCAGAGCCCAGAGAATATAAGAAAATCAGTAATTAAAATACAGCATAAAATTACTATCTTGTACAGGGCAAAGAAGAGTCTCTATTTAGACTGGACAGAAAAGAAGTAGGAAATCACATTAAAAAACCATTTGGAAACAAGATGAAGAGTGGGAGAGGGGGTGAAAACCAGAAAAACAAATAGCAGATGGCCAGGAAAAGGAAAAGTTATGAGTACTCCTGGCAGAGGAAATACCGTCAAAAGGCTCAGCTGTTAGAAAGTGTATGGTACCTACAGCAAGTAGTCAAATTTGTTTGGTGCACAGGATGTACATACTGGCCTGGCAAGTAAATAAGTCATACCTTGGTCTCACAAATACTCAGTAAGCACACTTTTCAACCACTGTTGAGGACATGATGACTTCAGGGAATCAATTAGTACTCAACTGTAAAGACAGCTATCTGTGGAAGCAGGGTATGAAATAAAATCCCATCTCTCCTGCATTCGGTATATAATTGGGTGCCTGTTACTCATTCTGTCTTTATTAAACTAGATTGTACTAGGCCTCAATAGCCTAGTTAAGTCTAAGCAACAGTATTTTGCTCATATTGTCAAATATTAAATGAGTTAGCACAGGCAATGTTCTGAGAATAATTTCAGATAAATAATAAGCATTGAATATGTGTTAGGTTTCATATTTGGTACAAATGTATCAGATCAAATGAGGTTACTGTCTTTACAGATTTTCACACTACCAAGGAGGTAGAATCAAAATAGAAACAATATTAGTAACTTAATTTCCATTTTTAGTAAGGAAGAAATAAATAGCATAATACTGATGAGGGCTATCAATTGGAAACTGCCTATTTTACACAAAGTATTTGGGGAAAAAAAGAAGATCGCTCCATGACAATAGCATTCAACCAGAATTTCATAAAATGAAACACAGCAGTCATGAGTAGAGATAGAAAAAGAATATTTCTGATATACTGATATAGGAAACTAAGATTTAAGGCCCTAGGGAGGGATGGAGGATGCATAGGTGTTTTGGAAAGGTTAAATTAAAAGAGCCTTGAATACCATTTACCATGTTTGCATTTTTAAAAAGCTAATAGAGTGTCCCTTCAGGATGTTAAATTGGGAATAACAAGACAGGACATGCATCGTAGAAAGATCATTTGGTGACCCAAGTCTAAGAACAGGAGAGACTAATTAGGATGCTAATTAAGATGCTAACAACGATACCTGCACAGGAATAGAATAATTGCCTAAGAATGATACAAGCCATGTGGACAAAAAGTAACAAACAGGTATCACAGGCTGAGTTCGGCCATTAAGCTACATTTTTCATTCTTGATCCTGAAGCCACCGACATTATTAGCTTTCTGTTTTTGCCTTGCACTAATATTCCTCCTTTTCATTTCATTCTAGCAATTCAGATCTCTTTAGCTTACGCTCCGCCCCCACCCCCCAAAAAAAGGCAAGTACATTATCTGCCCACTAGCGTTTGAGCTCACATTTACCTTAACCTCAAATACATTGATTATACCACATTTCTCACAATTTAGTGAAAGTAATTATTTCTCTGTAAGCTTAACTTAGAATTATCAGGATTTCTGTTTAGACATTACTCCATTTTTTCTATATCACTCTTAATGCCATGTACCTACTGCATTTATTACTTTTTAACTACATAAGATCTACGAAGCCAGATAATTTGTTTTCTTATCTGCTACATGACTTAAAGAGTTCCGGGCCCATAATAGGTGCTTATTAAGTATTTATCAAATAGGTAAAATAATGTTACCATGAACTAGGAGCATTATAGTTCTTATATGTATGCATTTGATATTTTAAAGCAAAAAAAGAATTTAGATGTTGGGAAGATCCAGATATTGAGAAACATACCATGAAAAGAGAGAATTTTTATAAAGTTACACCAACTTTTTTTGGTATATAATATTATTCACAACTCCTCTTTTGCTTCTAGATATCTATTTTCTCTCTACTTTCCTTTTTTTAAATCTATTTCTACCTGCCCTTTCCTTTCATCTTTCTGTTATATATTGGCTTTTAAAAATACTAAGTGGTTGTATAAAAGGTTATAATTTCATATGTCAGGTAATAAGCACAATGCATTTTGATTAATCCTACACATTCCAACATATTTCTTTTTATAATTTGTATACTGTTTTCATATCCATATACTTCCACTTATACATAAAAAGTATGATGACTAGATTATGAACAACTTCATTCAACATCTCTCACTGACAAAATGTTAGACACTCAGAAATATTCAATATATTACATTAAGTTAGTTATTTTTATGACAGTGTTCATTCATGTTTCAATATTACATATTTTTGAGCTTCTAAGAAACAAATAAGAAACACTGAATAAGAAATAACAATTTATGTAAAAACTATATGAAAATCCTAGCATTTTAAAGGGGGAATTTAAAAATCTTCCTATGATTATTCAATTAAGTTTGTAGATTGTTATTCTTTTTTGTTTCCTGTCTTAATACTTAGAGAAATGGAGCAACATTAGAAGCTTGAAGGATTCTGCGTCCTGCAAGTTGCCCTAGTTCTCTTTTATTAAGCATTCTGTTTTTACAGCATTTACAGAAGATAATAGGATCTAATTATCCATAATATTTGAAAAAAATGAATTAAAAATACTACCTGCTGCATATAGTTAATCATGAAATAATGTCCATACAAAAGTCAGTCCTAAAGGGAAAATGAATAAATAAAATTATTATCTAAAATCTATGAAGTAAAATATAACCATCAACATCCGAGCATTAACATATCAAGCTTGTTTGAAATATTGATTAATTTTACAGGCTGGCTTAATAAGAGTGGTCATTAACAATGAAGTTAAATATCCTACATTAGCACAGACTTTATTTTGATCTGCCAGTTTGGTACATAAACTAAACCATTTTAATGTTTAATATGCATATATTTTACACAATTGTAGAAAATGTACTGTGTAAATTAACAAATAAGTAGAAGAATTTTATAGGGCTAGTGGACATTTCTAGAGTGAATATTATCTAGGAAAATCCTAATGATTATTTTTAACATTCCAATCAGCAATCACTTGTTTCCATTTTGATTATTTGATTCAACAAGTATCTAGATATTTTCTTGCTATTTTAGCATAAATGAGCATGTTATTCTATGCATGAGCAATAACTACGATTTATAAAAATCCAAGAAATAAAAGACTTTTCTGGAAGCCAGACTGGGCAAAAAAATGTTGCTTCCAGCATAGAAGTAGCACCATATGCATATACATACATATATGCTTTGCATTTTTTATTACACATTCAATATGATCCAGACTAGCCTTTAAGTTATTTTCTTCCTGCCACTGTCTCTTGAGTGCTAGGATCACAGCTATGGACCACAATACTTGTCTGTCACATGCATATTTAACATACCCAAGTGCAGCTCTATGAAGTGAGCAATCCTGTAGGTATAGTCCCAAATTATCTGCTGCCCAGATTCTCAGTTAGCCTGAGTCCACAGACATGAAGGGAGGCAAAGTTAGAATATTCCTGCAGTGTTAGGTATGGTGACTCAAGCCTGTCATCCTAGTTACTTGGGAAGTATATATAGATCAGGGAATTCCAGTTTGAGGCCAGCAGGGGTGGGGGTAGGAGGGTGTCAGGTGGAGGGGATGGGATGGGGGAAATTCTGTCACAATGCCTGAACAGAGGGGTATATGTCTCTTCTTTCAGGTAGAGGGGAAGCAAAATGATCAGTAGCAGTGGCAGCTGGCTGTGAAATCAGCAACAAAGGACAGCATAAGTAAAAGGATTAAAGCTCAGGTCAGCCTAGGCACAAAGCAAGACATGAAATGACCCACACAAAAAAGTAACTTAGTGTGGCTCAAGTGATGGAGTGCCTGCCTAGCAAATATAAAGTTCTGAGTTCATTCCCCAACACCACCAAAGAAGAAAAACCAACATTGCCTAACCATAAAGAAAGAGAATTGTTTAAATCACTCATTCTAACCAACTTCTTGTTGTGAATTTCTTATGATGCATTATTTTTGTTTGTTAGGCTAAATTACTTTGGTTTGTCTCATTTTAAGCTATCTTCTCCAAAAGATTCTGAATAATCTTCCTGGAAAACAATTTCTAAATAAAAAAAACAACAACTCTAGAAATACACTGAAGCATGAATATGTACATTGCTTTGCCAAAAAACATAATAATTTCTAACATTCAAGACTTGGCAAGCTAGTGAAAAAAAAGCATAGTCATAGGAAACATTGAGACTATAGAAAACATACATGATGCCTAAATTGTATAGAAGGGAAAATAAACGATACACGTTTTATGATGAATTGGAAATCGTTATAGAAAAGAATGATCAGAGAAGAAAACCTTTATTGGATGCTATACTTGATGAAGACATGACTTTTAACTGACTTTAACTTTTAACTGATAAATAAGGAGATGAAGAGAATCACTTTAGATTCTGTGGTCAGTAATTTTTCATATCGTCATGCCTGCATAGGGAACATATGCTTAATTGTCCATTTAGTTAGTTATCATTACCTATGGCATGTCTTATGCAAAATCTGAATTTATGGAAAACCTTCTTCAACATAGTATTTGTAGAGGAGAATAAAAAACAAGTGAATTCTCATTCTTTCACTCATTGAAACATTGTAGTTATTGAGAACCTACTATAGTAGAGGAACTGTCTAACTAGCAAGTAAAACATGTTCCTTGTCTCAGTAGCATAACTTAATACTGCAGCAGGAAAAAGCAGGCCGAAACAGTGGATAAATTAAATTGTTTTGAAAACATATTAATATCTGGAAAAGTATAAGGCAGATGGGAAATATCAGTGGCGGTAGTGAAGGGTTGAAAAGTTATTCTTTTAGGGGCTGGGAGTGTGGCCTAGTGGCAAGAGTGCTTGCCTCGTATACATGAGGCCCTGGATTCGATTCCCCAGCACCACATATACAGAAAATGGCCAGAAGTGGCGCTGTGGCTCAAGTGGCAGAGTGCTAGCCTTGAGCAAAAAAGAAGCCAGGGACAGTGCTCAGGCCCTGAGTTCACGGCCTAGGACTGGCAAAAC